>NC_081144.1:26365326-26552826 GCF_958295425.1 Solea solea | reverse complement strand
ACGCCTCCATTTATGCACTGATCTCTAACACCACCTTTTGGCTTAACTCACTTAATTAAGTCAATGTGAAGTTAATTTATTGACCAACTGTGGATTTTATTAAAGAAGCCTTTTGTTAAATGGTTAAAATCCGGTTTGCATATTTTCAGTTATACAGCACTACTCTGCTCGACTATACTCTACTTTTCCATGTTCCTGGTGCTTTTTTTGGTACCTGCTCAGGTGAGGTTCCAAGCAAGATGAGCCGATACTAAAATGTGACTGCCAGCCACTGATTGGTCAGAGAGTGTCGTCACTGAAGAGTCATGAGGGCGACGTCCGACACAAGAATCAAAGTGAACAATGCTGAACTGTAGATTAGTTAAAAAGACTTAAAAATCCCTGAAAACATTAACGTTAACCTCCAACATTTAGCAAAGGAAATGTCTAAAATGTCAATATTTACCAGAGGAGTCTGGTGTATTTGGCGTCAGCACTGCTGAAAGACGGCGACTGGTTGTGAGTTTGAATCACAACCCGTTCAGTTGTATTTCAGTTCAGTGACTGTGTCAGAGGGAGTTTGTGCTCTGGCCATGCAGGAAATACTGAACGATTCTTCGAACAAATCTTTTTAAATCCACTGATTCTAATGATTCAGTTACACCCAAGAACAACTGCCACAACTTGTGTCGTGTATAAAACCATGTTATGTCAGTTTCACGCAGCCGTTGCTATGAAGACCCCAAAACAACGTGCGGATACCAAACCGAGTCGAGTAGAACTAGAACTCTGTAATGGAAACAACTGCTTTGACGGTCACTAATTTGTGTTGCATATAAAATGGCCAACGGCCCGGCCCACACTGAGAAGGAACTATGAAGTAATGGCAAATGACGTGACTGATACTAAGTAGAGTCAGGTCAAGTAGCGCTAGAATTGTATAACGGAAAAGTGCCAATAGTGCAGCCAGCATACAAGTCATACCTCATACAAGCCTGAACTGTCCCTTTAAGAGTTACATATTAATAATAAGGGACGGAACTGAAGAAAGAAAGACAGAGACGTTCTTATGACCTTAAAATATCCCACATGTCCCACATCTGTGATGGACACTCAATGCACGACATTTAAACTCACATTTTGCTAAAAACAAAGCAAAAAACATCCAACACAAGCACTGTTATGCCATGAGAAACCATAACAAAAATTCATTGATAAAGCTTGGTATGCCAAAACAAAATTAAGTAAGGGATGCACTGAAATACATACTATAAGAAATCAAAACACAGCCCAGTGTTTACACTTTAACAGTGGTTATATCTTCTACAACACTGCGCAAACACCTCCTGTGGTGATTATTATTTCCAGCATTGCAGCAAAAGACAAACATCAAATCCAGAAGGATAGAGTATCTCCCAAAGGAGCCAGTGTTGTCATAAACAAAAATAAGATTAATTTCAAAGCTTCACTTTGGCCTGAGCAGTTAAAAAGAAACAAAGCTTTTTTTAGGGTTTAGTCGAACAAATGCATGAAAGTAAACCTGCTTGGTTGTTCGTTTGCTCGCATTGTAAATAAATACATTTGGACCCATATGAGAAGATGTTCTCTAGTCAAGGACTTATTGGAAATGTGATATTCCCAGCATCAATACTTCTGCACTTCTCAAGTGGAAGTAAATCTAGGAAAATCTCAAACTATGCAAAAATTCTTAAATATCCATCATAAATGTATTAATTTCCAGCAGGATTTACTGAGTTACACCACGAGAGGTAGATGTTCTGAGCAAGAAGCACTTGGTCTGACAATTAGACCGTAACTAACAATTAATTCTCTTAACAATCGACTAATCTGTCCATTACATTTTCAACTTATGGAGCAGTGATTTGGTCCATAAAATGTCAGAAAATGTTGATTGGTGTTTCCCAAACCTTAAAATGATGACGTTCACAAATGTCTTGTTTTGTCCACAAACCAAAAATCTTATCAAAATAGTTACATTTAGTAATTGGATAATCATTGCAGTCCTACTAACAACAGAATACACATACAGTCTTGAGAAGTTTCAGAAAAGACATTAACAGGTTAAGAAAAAGCTGCCCACATTCCAAATCCACACATTAATGTAAAAATCAACAAAGAAACACACACATCCCACAACAAATGAAAAGTACAGTGTGTAGGCAGAGAACAGTCAGTGCTGACTTTGTATCAATAGCACATACACCGACGCATCAAAACTAGAACTATACCTTTATTTAAAAGAAACCCAAAAACACTTGTAAATATGTGAATGGACAATTGGACATATAACCAACTCATTTTGGTGAGTAAAAGTGAATGTAGGTATAACTTTGTCGACAGGAAACTGGAGCTGCAATAATTATTTGGTTAGAAATCGATTTTTTTGAGGTACAGCATCAGCACCCTTACCTTTCTTGACCTCTGCTATGACTCCTTCTACCACAGCAGCAGCAGCAGCTGCCGCCCTCTTGGCCTCTCTGCTCTCCTGGTTGGCTCTGTCCTTCTGCTTCTTCTTACTGGTACTGGAGGAAAGGTCTGAGCTGTTCTCCCTCCCACCTCCTCCTCCTCCTCTCGGTTGAGCCCCACCACGACGGCCCGCTGTTTCACTACCAGCCATACAGGTACCTCCGCTGCTGGCCATCTTCAGGCACTTGGCACTAACAGGCTGCCCGTCGCTGGAATCACTATCGCTGCTGGGGTCTGGATCTGAGTGCCTCTTCCTGCCCGGCCCGGCTATCTTGGCGATGATACTGGTCTGAAATCTCCCAAAACAGAATCAGGAAGGGTAGTAAGGAGCAGGGGACCTGAAGAAATAAAGGCAAAAAGAAACCAATAATCATGAGGATGCATGACATGCACCTCACATCAACACAAATATCCAATCAGTCAATCACAAACCAAGCATCAAAACAGGGAAGAAAGTTGATGATGGTTTAGTATTCAATTATTTCCAAACATCCAACAGATGTGCACTTATGAGCAATAACACTGAGGCTAGTTTATGATTTTAATGTTTTTTTTAATGTGTCATATACATGCTGCTGGGAAAGTTGTATTATAATTTGCACAAATGGTAAAAATAACCCACCTACCCACCTGTCTATCTATTAGAGGTTGGAATCACAGGGTAGCTCATGATACGATAAACGGTCTATGTTACCAATAACATCGGAATACAACAATACTGTAATAATCAACACATACAAGACAATCGTACAGCGATACATTATGATATTTGTTCATTAAAATATGGATATTTGCCCTGGTGTATTGATTATCGTGTTGCAAGAGGATGCCGATATATCACCAAATCCATATTTTGTCCCACCCCTAACATGAATAAATACAGGCTATTTTAGTTGCTAATTTGCTTACATATTTTAGTAGATGTGATATGAGAATAAATAGTAAAAAATGATCCATACACACGTCTGCCTATCAATCTATACTACGACTGAAACACAGGCAAAAACGCACACGTGTAAAACATTGTATATTTTAAATAATAACAATGCTACAGGGGTTAATTACACAGGCACAACTAGGTGTTTGAGTCTCGTTTCCTTAGCACAGCAGCTACGACTTGTTAGCTTAGCCGATTAAATGACAAACAAAGGACACCAGTCAATTCAGCCATTTTAAGCAGCTTTTACGTGTAGCCAGCACAGCTAGTAAAGCCCGGTTTAGTGCTCATGTAAGTAGTTAGCACGCCTAACCGAAGTAGCTTTCCCGTCCCCTGAGTTGTTAGCTTGGTAACGAGTCAGCTAGTTAGCCACCAGTCTGCAGAGGTCTGCTTGTTTTCGGACACACTTGTTGACAACTGCCACGTGACAATGTCAATATAAACGCAATATGAAAGTCTACACAACAAATTAACACGTTTTATATTTTAATTAAGATACTTATGTGCTATTATTTTCTATTCGATATATTAACTGATATAAATATACTTTATTTGATCGCTGGGCGATGCTATAAACACACCTGCTCAACACCGGTGGATGTGGAGACGGATCTTTTCTTGGAGTTATATTACGACTTCTCACCGACAATATTAGCGTTACGGACAGAAAGTATCAAGATTTCACATTGATAAAAGACTACATTAAGCACGAGTTCAATCAAAACATTAACTGCTCCGTGTCACGGCGACGGGCGGGTGTTCAAATCCAGCGCTCCCTCCAGTCTTCTCGTCGCTAATGACATTAGCCACACACATGCTAACGTTAGCTTGCGAAGAAAACGGGATGATATGATATCACTCCGTGAGCGCAAACACAACATGACACCCGCGTGACACCTTAGATTCAATGGTCACATTGAAAAACGACATTGAACGGGAGACTCACGGGGCTTCGGTGACGAGAGAATTCCGTCTCTTGACACACAATGGCCGGCGGCGGCTCCTTGTGTTTGTGTTGCTGCTTCTGCTGCTCCTGCCGCCTGCTAAGCTCCTTCACGGCCGCGGGCCGCTGCGTTGCCCTCCCTGCGCTCGAAACCCCCGCAGTCCACGGTGTTTCTGGAATATTCTCTCTACTTTATCCGGGACCCATTTGTAGAAATGTTTTTATTACGTTATGTCAGAAATTTAAACCAAAGAAACCCAGGGTGAATCAAACGGTAACTGTCATTCGGCCTCTGCGGGTTAACAGTCCGTCTTTTAACAAAAATACTCCACTGTCCGGTCGCGCGCGTGCACACAGACCACTTCCTTGCTGGCGCGTCCACGTGGTCTATAAACTCCTCCTTCAACCCGCCCCCAAATAATAACAATAATAATAATAATAATAATGCACTTTTTGTTCTGACTTTTCATTCTCCCAATGTTTACACTTACAGATAATATGTTACTATGACAATACAAAAAATAACAACTTTTTTCTCTGGAATTCTTTATTCATATACACAATTTTTATAGAAGTAATATGACTAAGTCATAATCGTGAGATAAAGATATACGTGTGTGTGTATATTTATTTTATTTACATCACTTACATTTATTGATGTGTGTATACAGTGTGTGTGTATATGTATTATATATAATTTATTATATGCTCCTACTTGTACCTTTATGAACGTCTCATATATGTTTATATACAAAAAAATAACAATAATTCATTATTTTTATAGATTAGGGTTTTTTTTACAATATTTTAGGTTTTATTTCATTTCAGAAACTTGTTGCTCAGTCAGTAAAAATGTATTATTTATCCAAAAGTAGGTGATATATATATATATATATATATATATATCTTTTTGATGACATTGTTAATGAATTATACATTATCTTTAATTGAAATATTGAAAATACTGTGTACAATTGCACTTCAATGTAGATTATTATACTTTATTCCTCAAACTTTGGACATTAATCTCAGAATTCTGACTTTATTCCTCAAAATTCAGACATTTATCTCAGAATTCTGACTTTAATCTAAGAATTCTGACTTTATTCCTCAAAATTCGGACATTAATCTCAGAATTCTGACTTTATTCCTCAAAATTCGGTTAGACTGTATTCGGTTGCTGGTCACCGATATTTTAGTTTTGTATAATTTGATGTCATTAAACAGTTATATTTCATCAAATGGCTATATAAAGATAATCTGCATCAATTAACGGCTTTTCTATAATAAAATTTAGTAATTGTTTTTTTTTTTTTATAAGAATCGGACTTAAAAAATCCTAACTAATTATTATTGTGTCAATGCACAAAGTGCTTTGTAGAGGAAAAACAAAAATTTCTTCAGCTTTATTGACAAAACTTTACACACGTCTCACATGTTTTTGGCAGTTATTCATGAATACAATGTGGCTGACACAGAGATGCTGTTTGTGTACACTTCAGTTTTTTATAATTAAAGCTTGTTTTGTAAAACACACACCGTCATGCAAACAGTACACAAATATACCGGCACAGCATCAACGCACCGTTTTATCTTCATCTTCACGAGGCAACAAAGTGATTATAATATGTAAAAATCCCATCACAGTAGTAAGAACAAACAAACATGTGCGTCATCGCGCTGACACTTGCCTGTCAAAGGCAAGAAGAGTCATAGGATGACTTTGGACATAGGAAAGGCAGCAGTGAAACATTACTGATCTGTAGAGGGCAGCACTGCACAAGTAAGAAGAAGAAAGAAATGTTAAATGAGAAGCTTCTGCCCGCTCTCACTCAGTGCAGCACCAACAGATATTCAGATTATCTGACTGTTCATCACAAAACTGTGCAATGGTTCAAATTTTGGCAGGTGACTCACTAAGGGCACTTAATCTCAGAATTCTGACTTTATGCCTCAAATTTAGGACATTCATTTCAGAATTCTGACTTTACTCCTCAAAATTCTGACTTAATTCCCCAAAATGTGGACATTAATCTAACAATATTTACTTTATTCCTCAAAATGTGGACATTAATCTCACTTTATACCTCAAAATTCAGACATTAATCTCAGAATTCTGACTTTATTCCTCAAACTTTGAACATTATTCACATAATTCTAACTTTATTCCTCAAAACTTCTGACATTAATCTCAGAATTCTGAATTTAATCTCAGAATTCGGACTTTACTCCTCAAAATGATGTGTGCAGTTCCGACTTTGACGTTGTTTGGATAAGAGACGTAAGGATTGTGCACTCTCCGACAAAACTAATGCCATACATACACAGAAGCCGAACATGAAGCAACATTGGCGCTGCTTTCCACAACTGGAGACACGAGTTGTTGAGGAAAGGAATGAACTTTGATTGTAGACTCGTGAGTAAACAGTTCTGAATGCTCCCAGCTCTGAAGCCGGAGCAAAAACGTTCCCCTTTAACGACAACACTGTCTCTGCACTAAATTATGTAAAAAACCTTTTCTATTTCTTCACTTAAAATAAACTTCATTCTGACTCCTGTTGTGAGAAGAAGACACTGAAGTCCACGTGTGATGAGCACAGCTCAGAATATACGTCCAGTAGAAAACGACGACCCGCTAAATATGCAACTGTCCCTCTAAATAAAAAACAAAACATGTGATAAATATTTATTCAACTGCAGCTCGTTTGCAAAACATCGTTTTCACCTAAAATCTCTGAGAGACTTTTCTAAAAATATAATTTTCCTCTTTTTCTTTCTCAAAACACATTTACAGATTCTTTTTTTTAAATTAAAAGGCCAAAGTAATGTGTGCATATTTAATTCAAATAGCATATGTGACATCAGACACTTTGGATGTTTAATCTAGGGCTGCAGCGATTGATTCTTCAAATGATGAATCGATTTTTCAGCTTCTTGAATGTGAATATTTTCTGCTTTCTTTGCTTCATTTTGCTTTTGGTTTGTGGACAAAATAAGACATTTATTCCTCAAATATTCAGACATTAATCCCAGAATTCTGACTTTATTCCTAAAAATTCTGACTTTAATTCAGGAATTCTGACTTTAATCTGAGAATTCTGCCATTAATCTCAGAATTCTGATTATTAATCTCAGAATTCGATTTATTCCTCAAAATGAACATTTTCACTGATTATTTTATGACGTGTTGACTTCATCAGGAAAATAACTGATTCACGCACGTCTTCATTTGTGTATTTCATGTAAGTATTTTAAAATCTGAAGTTTGACAGCAGTGACACAACGATGGACCCGTCTCTGTAAACGATGGAGCGGTGGTGAGTTACTGGCACGTGTTGTAGATCTGGATCTGTTTGTTGATGTCATGGAGGATGGCTTTCATCTTGTCCTCTAAACCGTCCAGCTGACCAGCTTTACCCTCCAGCTGCCGCTGGTTCTCCTCGTACTTCTTTTCCAGGTCTGTGGAAACACGAGACGTGAGGGAGGCGGTTAGACATTACACTTGTTATTTAAAAAAAGGATATAAAATGATTTCATATTTAAAATCTTGTTGCAGCAACATTTATGTCTGTTCTGGATTGTGGTTCAGGGTTCTCACTCCTTGGTTGACATCAGATTCGAGGACTTTTGGTGGACTTTAGTGAGTATTGAGTATGTTGTATCACTGCTGCTTGTTTTAGCCAGGACACTCATTTTTAATCTCAATGACTTTTATTCCGGGTTAAATAATAAAAAATGTTGAGATTTTGTCTCCCCCCGACACTAGGTTATGCCTAACCCTAAACTTAACCTCAGAAATTAGGTTATGCCTCATTAGGACCAGGTTTTGGTCCTGACAAGGTCCGTGTTTATAACAGAAAAGGTCCTAAAGAGGCAACAAATACATTCACAAACTTGTTTTTATATCTTAGTGAGGACACATCATTAACATAATGGATTACCTAACCCCTTACCCTTAACCATCACAACTACGTGCCTTACCTAAACCCTTTACCTGAACCGAATTTAAACCCAATTCTAACCCTAAAACCAGGACCTAACCCTGAAAAAGCAATTTTTTGGGACCTCAGAAAGATATAAATACAAGTACACAGACACACAACTATCCCTTTAAGGACTCTCACTGACTCAGCCTAAGCCAAAGCCTTATCCCTAACCATAACCATTACCACTTAACCCAAATCTTAACCTAACAACAATTCAAACCGTAGCCCTAAACCTATCCAGCTCCTCAGAAATGAGGTTCCGCCTCATTAGGACCAGGTTTTGGTGTCCCTGAGGACGTCTGGTCCTGGCGTGTCAGTCACCTGCTAGTCTGTGCAGTTTGCTCTGAGCGTCTCTCAGCAGCTCCTTGGCTTCGTCTCGGAGGTTCTCGGCTCTTCTCTTGGCGTCGTGCACGGCCTTGGCCTTGGTGTCCACTCGCTGCTGCACCTCGTGGTATTTGTCTGTCAGCTGACCGTCCAGGATCTGAGGAGACGGGAGGACGTGTTTGATTCTTTATAATGGCTGTTTACACGGTTAATGAGGCAGACACACACACACACACACACACACACACACACACACCTGCTTGGCTTCGTTGGCCCTGTCTCGTGCCATGGTGGCCGTCTCTTCAGCGAGGGCCGCCGCCATGCTGTTGTTGGCACGTTTGGTCTTCAAAGTGTTGATGTCCTGTCCCAGGGAGCCCAGACGCCTCATGGCATCGTCCAGGTTCTTCTCACTGTTGGACGTCTCTGACTCAATCTAAGGAGACACCACACACACAACCATGACCACAGCGGCTGGTTCCCAAATACAGTAGCAACAAGTTTTAGAGTGAGTGATTTTCAGACTTTTAAACAGCTCACCTGTGCCAGTCGGGTCTCAGTCAGGTCAATATCAACTTTGGCTCTCGCGATGGCTTTCTCTGCCGACGTCTGCGCAGTCTTAGCGTCCACCAAGGCCTGTTTCACCGTCTCTGCTGTGGTCTTTACTCCCTCAGCGCGATGTCTGACAACAACAACAACAACAACAACAACAACAACTCAGTGTGATTTTAGGGACAATAAACAAAGACCAAAAGAGATCTTATCGTATATCCTGTTAGCACAACCCGAGCTGAAAGTGCTCTAAAGTGACAGAAGCTGAATTAGTTTTTTAAACATTTCCATAAACATGTTCACGAGTACTAAATTAAACCTTTTGATCAAAAACCCTCCCAAATGTTACACACTGCAAACTTTCACTGACCTCGCTCTCTTGGCATCCAGCAGCAGTTGCTCCGCCTTGCGGACGTCGTCCTGCGTCTTCGCCAGGATGGCGTCCACGTTGGACAGGCTGCGGACGCGGTCCTTGATTTCGTCGGCCAGGTGTCTGATCTGGAGCGGCGAAGCGGGGATGGAGAGTTCCAGAACCTGGTTGGCCACCGCCTCGATGCTGTCCGGGTCTGCTCCCTCCTCTGTGAGGCAAAGAAGGAGGACGTGAGGAAACTAAGAGCTCAAGTTTGTGATTGTAGGAAGAAAAAGACACTTATTGAAATCTCACGAGTGAGGAAGTCTTTGATCTGTTTGATCAGGTCTCTCAGGTCGTCGTTGGAGCGCTCCACTTTGTTTTTGGTGGACGTGGCTTTGTCCAGCGCTGCTTGGGCTTTACCTTTAGCCTCCTCTGCCTTAGTCTTGGCCTCTGCCACCTGAAGAAAACCCACAGGACAGAAGGGTAGTATGTTTTGTCTACAGCTCAACAGATCAAATTACATGTTAATTAATTACATAAATTACATGTCATTTAGCAGACGCTTTTATCCAAAGCGACTTACAATAAGTGCATTTAAACCGGCTTTTTCACACAACCCTCCCATTTTATACGTGGTTGGGGACCAACACGAGGAGTACACTGGTTGTGGCCCCTGTGGCTGGGGTCAAGGTCAATTAATGATTCACGATGACAAACAATGACGAAGAACGATGACGAGCGATGGCGACAAACGCTGACGAACGAAGACGAACAAAGACGAACGATGACGAACGATGACAAACGATGAAAAAACGATGACAAACGATGACGACGGACGTTGACGACGAACGATGACGACATCGATGACGAACGATGAAGACGAATGTTGATGAACGATGACGATGAACGATGACGATGAACGATGACGACGAACGATGACGACGAACGATGATGAACGATGACGACGAACGATGACGACGAACGATGACGACAAACGATGATGAACGATGACGACGAACGATGACGACGAACGATGATGAACGATGACGACGAATGATGACAACGAATGATGACGACGAATGATGACGACGAACGATGACGACAAACGATGATGAACGTTGACGACGAATGATGACGACGAACGATGACGACAAACGATGACGGCAAACGGTGGCGACAAACTATGACAACTTGAACAATGAGTATAAAAGGGAGTCAAGTTCCCTTTTCCACTAGGTCATGGGCTGCCCCCTAAGACGTCAAGCAATCCCATCATGCAACACAAAGTGAGTGGTTGTTAAGAAGCATGTGTCTGTATCACACACCTTGAGAAAGAGTCCCTGCACTTCTCCCATCACTTTGTTCAGCTCCTTCTCCACGAATTTGGCTTTCTCCTGAGCGCTGTCAGCGACCGCCACAGCACCGTTACAGTTCAGGCCTCCGCAGTGACGGTTTCCCTCGTCGTCACGGCAACCAGCACCTCCACACGGGCTTTCCGCACAGGGAGCATCTCCCGGGGCGCCACACACCTGTGGGGACAAAGACACTTCACTCCTTCACCGTCACAAACTACACTTAAATATTTGATCCCACATTTAGAACGACAGGAAGGGGAACCCCTCTCTGGGTTCAATAATCTTGTCCGTGTCTGCAGTTTTGTTCTAATAAATCAGCTTCTACAAAGACGACAGAAGGAGCTCAAACCTTCTCGTTGATCTTCTTCAGGTTCAGGCCCTGTACTCTGGTGCTCAGGTCTCCCAGCGAGCGCTTGTTGGCTGCATTTTTCCGGTTGAAGTCGTCCTTCTTGGCGGTGATGAGGCGCTCGGTGCGGCGGCGTGTGTCTGCAGACTGACTGATGGTGCTGGGCCGGGTGGTTGTCGACACGTTGGCACGTCGCTCGGCGTCCCGGGACTTGTTGTAGGAGCTGCGGATGCTGTCGTACGCACCTGCAGGCGAGGAGAAGGTGACATTTACCAAACCAAGATAAGGACTGGAAGGAAACAACTAGAATATGAGGAGGTTCTTCCTCTTTTCTCACCTAAGAAGTTGGAGTTTTTCAGGATATCCAGTTGATGGTGGAGCTGCTCTGAAGTGAGGTTGAGTTCTTTGGCTTCTCTCTCCAGAGAACTCAGCTCCTTGCTCACCTCAGAGTTGCTGTCCTGTACGTTGGTTAAATCTCCTTCCAGACGGTTCAGAGTGTCGGTGGTTTCACTGATCTGTGATCTATGGCACAAGCAGTGGTTGTGGAATGTAAACGACAATAAAACCAGGTTTGTTGCACAAATTAAATACATTTGCAATTGTTGGAAAAGGTTTTTCGTCCAGTACAGATTTCTGAACATCATCGTTTCAACCTTTTTAAACACATTTACTGTTTGATGAAACTGTACCTCAGATCTTCAATAAGCTCCATGAGGGTGGTGACGGCTGCAGCGGTGGCGTTGCGTGCGTTGACGATCCCCTGAGCCTTTGCCAGTTTGTCTTCCAGGTCTCTGAAGGCCTTCTCGTAGGCCCCCGTGAGCCCAGTGGTCTGAATCTCATGGGCACGGTCCGCCAGAGCCTTGGTACGCACCGCCAGGTCCTGGAGACGCGGCAAAGACAAGAACCCGAGGATTACGGTTAGTTTTTCACGTGTTCCTCTAACTGGGGACTGTGGTGTGAAAACCTCACCTGCACGATGCGATCCCAGTCCCCGAAGCACTTGTGGCAGGGCTCACAGTGCGGGAACTGGCCTGAGAAGCCTCTGGCGCACTGATCGCAGCGCACGCCCGACACCCCCTGCTGGCAGACGCAGTGGCCGGTCATGCGGTTGCACTGAGACGTCTCGATGCCACGCCAGTCACAGTCACACGCTGCAGGAGGCAACAAAGACAACAACCATGTGAATGCTGAGTTATTCATGAAAAGTAGAGGTTCAGATTTCACTGTGTGCTGCTGTTCTGAGCATAATAATATTTTATTTTGCATCTGTAGTTTGTGTAGCGCGTTATTTTCCATGACTAATATGTTGGTTAAAAAAATAGAGCTGAAAGCTTGGTTCACACGATTAATGTGAACATCAGCACATTAAAAGACTGATGTCTCCCCGATCAGAGACTGGGACAGCAGGATAACATGTTATATGTTATGTTATAACAACAGTGTTCCGTTAGAAAGAAACAACATCGCAGAATAAAAGCTCAGTGACTGAAACCAGGGTAAACTCAGCCTGATTGACTTTCAGGACTTTAAAGGAATTTTCATGGAGAGTTTTTTGCTTTTGTCTTATTTTAAATTCATGTAAAAAAATTGAATGATTTGACAATCTACTGTTTGTTACAGCTTTTTCTTGCGTTAGCGTCTTCCTGCCTGAGCAAACACGTCCTCACCTCTGCACTGGGTCCTGGGGTCTCCCCAGTAGTTCTCCTGACAGTCTGTACACGTCTTCCCTCCGAAGCCGTCACGACACTGACACTGACCGGTGAACTGCAATAAAAGTATGTTGTTAAAGACGCGTTTGAAGAAGTTGTGAAGTTGTTTTCAGTCTTTCATACCTCGTTACACGAGGAGGTGACAGAGTTGTTGGGGTCGCAGCCGCACGACTCGCAGCCTTTCCCGCTGGCCAGGTTCCAATAGTTGGGGGCGCAGTGGTCACACGTCAGACCCACGACGTCGGGCAGACACTGACACTGGCCTGTGGCGCGCTGACACACACAGTCTGTGCGCTCCACACACTGACTGCGCTCAGTGCCCAGGAAGTTACACGTGCACTCTGGAGTCAAAGGAGGCAAGAATATCAACAACTTTGGGAGCCAAAGCTAAAGCATTCGTTAGCATCATTACAAGTCCCTGTAAAGTACTTTACATTTACTTTACCTGTAATGCAGGATAAATAAAAACACTTCTGCTTTCACAACCCCAGCAATTAAAAGCAGTTATTCACAATTTTTGATGGCTTTTTATTTTATAAACTAAGTTTCTTTTCCATAAAATTTGGCTAAATACAGTGGTGTGCAAAAGTGTTTGCCCCCTTCCTGATTTCTTATTTTTGTGCATGTTTGTCACACTTAAATGTTTCAGATTATCAAACAAATTTAAATATTAGACAAAGACAACACAAGTTAACACAAAATGCAGTTTTTAAGTGATGATTTTATTTATTATGGAGGAAAAACTATCCAAACCTACATGGCCCCATGTGAAAATGTAATTGCCCCACTTGTAAAATCATCAGGTCACTGTGGGCAACAAAATGGGCAAACACATTTTCACACAGAATCATGTAGGTTTAGATTTTTTAATAATAAAAAACTTCATTTAAAAAACACGTTGTGTTTACTTGTGTTGTCTTTGACTAATATTTAAATTTGTTTGATGATCTGAAACATTTAAGTGTGACAAACATGCTAAAAAAATAAGAATACAGGAAGGGGGCAAACACTTCCTGATACAACTGTAGCTATTTTTAAAGCTACACCGTGTAACATTTAGGAGAACAGTGTGTAACATTATTAACATAAGTATGTTTATAAAACTGTATATCAGAGAAATGTGTATTTTAGGGAATGGCTTTGTGTTAACGTAGAACTATAAATAAAAACACTTTTACGTTGAAATGGTTCTTTTTATCAGTATATCATTTTAATTTCTAACTATGCACCGATACTAAACAGTTGATTTTTCCCAAACTGTTGGACTTCTTTCGTTTGACCGGCCCCTGGCCCCCTCCTGACCACACTAGAAGTTCACAGGTCCCCAGGTAATTTGAGTTTGTGGCCCCTGCTTTAAGGACTCCAAGCTGGAATGAACAAACTCGCCCTGGCTTGATTGTGAAGCGTAAGTTTAACTCACAAACAAAGAACGCTGACCTTTCTGGTTTGTAAAGGTTGGGATTTGCGAAAAGAGAGTTGTGACGATCTTCAGTCTGACCACTAGATGTCACTCATTCTTAACCCCTGGACCTTCGGCGTTACTCACTCCTGCAGTTGCGTCGCGAAGCATCCCCAAAATATCCGCTTGTGCAGATGGCGCAGGCCGATCCCTCCGTGCTGTAGAGACACTTCCTGCACTCTCCTGTCCTCTTGTCGCATGCGTCCACGTCCGACATGTCGATGTTGTTGTTGCACTGGCACGGCTGACAGCGGCCTCCAGGCTGCGAGGGGTTACCGTAGTAACCCGGGGCACATTCATCACACCGAGCGCCTGTGTGGATTAAGACAGAGAAACAGGGTGAACAGTGTGTTGATAAGAGACAAATGAATGTTAATCTGTTAATCTAACTGGGTATTTCACTACCGCTGACCCAGTGTCAGTGTGAAGACATTAAAGCTCTAATCCAAACAGGAGCCAGAAGCTGACCCAGAGTCAGAGAGTCAAACCAAAACCAGCTCCTCTGCATCATCCTGTCTCACATTGTCCTTCAGAATAAATGTGACACAATCTCTTTAAAGAAGAAGAAGAAGAATCCATGTGGGTCAGGTCCTTGTGATGGTGACATTTACACACACACACCTGTTTCAAATCTGCGATAGATTTGACTGAGTGAGTCTTTGTGAGAAAGAGCTGGGCGATAATTCAGTAACAAAGATAATGGGCACCACAATTCGAGGTCCAGTGTGTAACATTTAAGTGAGATTACTGTCAGTAATTAAAGTAAGTAAGTAAGTACTTAGTAAGTACTAAGTATGTTTGTATAAATGCATAATCCCTTCAAAAAAGCCTTTTACGTGGATTTAAGGGAGAGGCGGTGCTTTACGGAGGCCGTAATCTTGTGCCGCCATGTTTTTACAGCAGCCGAGCCACAGAGTGCATTTCCTTTTTGACGTTTTTTTATGCTATTGAAGAAGGACGACATCTTTTCTAGCATGCAAGGGCTACCGTGGTTTCCCACAAATTATCTGAAAACGTAAGGTGAGCTTAAAGGTCTCATTAGGTCTCACTTATTCTCCCACAATGGACCTCTAACTTTTGCTCAATAATTATCAATATTGTAGGGCTGCAACTAACAATTATTTTTCATAATCGAGTGCCGATAACTTTCGTAATTAATCATGTTCTCAAATGTCTTGTTTTGTCCACAAACCAAAATCATTCAGTTTGAATGATTTCTTTGTTTTATGGAGCAAAGAAACCTGAAAATATTCACATTTAAGAAGCAGATAAATCTGAAAACCTGTTTTTAATTATTAAAAAAAAAAAAAAAACACTCAAACCACTTAATTGATTATCAAAATAGATTTGAGATTTGTTTCTAAACAAGTCACAAATGTTAGAAGATGATTAGTTATGATGAGTTAAAATTCTGTGTTTACGTCATTACGTTAGCTGCTAGCATGAGTTATGATGACAAACAGTTCACGTCTGTTCAAAGTGGGGATTGTTTTTGCTTCAATAACTGGTTTTAACGACATTTGGTCGTAGACAGAAAATAAATGAACGCGCAGCTGAACTGCAGCTTGTGTTTTGTTCAGGTAAAGATGCTTTATGGGCCTTTAGCGTAGCTTCTTCACATGCTAACGTGGTTTAGACTCTGACATGTTTCTGTTCTGTTGTGATCCAGAGGAATCAGAAGTGGCTTACCTGTAAAACCAGGATAAATTAAAACACCTCTGCTTTCACAACACCTGTGATTATTGACGTAATATACCACATTTTATGAACTAAGCAAATTTCTTCATAAAAATTGGCTAAAAAGCTATTTTTAACATTATTAACATATGTTTGTTTATCAAACTGTATATAAGAAAAATGTGTATTTTAGCCTTGATGTTTTAAATGTCTTGTTTGGTCCATAATCATAAATGATTGCACTTGAATGATTTCTCTAATATGGAGCAAAGAAACCAGAAGATATTCACATTTAAGAAGCTAAAGAATAAAAAAAACAACACTCAAACTGTCTATTTGCAAAATAGATCATGAATTGCTGCAGCCGTACAATAGTGGCAGGTTTTTTAAACTTTAAACTTTAGGACCTGCTGTGATGTCATTGTGACGTAAGTTACAGGAGGAACATTTTTGAAAAATGTGCGTCACTACTCTTTGAGCCAGGTCTCACACAGGGTGAGTGCTGAGGCCATGCATGGTCTGGATGGTTAATGTGATGGGTTGTGGAGGAGGACAGAGAGGATGTGTTGGGGGGGGGGGGGTCAACCATCATCATCATCATCATCATCATCGTCATTACTCACGCTTAAAAATGGTCACCCCGGAGCGTTTAACAATCCCTGTGCATAATACAGGGGGGAGGAGGGGAAATAACAAACATCACAGTTACCATTGACAAGGACCCACTGAGAGACATCGTTCTTACCTTATTTCACTTCAAAACACTGTGAGACTGCAGCAGTGTCCGAGGTCGTCAGCTGAGGACGGATTTGCGTTCACACACACGAGTCTCAAAGAGAGACGGCCATTTTGTCCATTTACCTGTGTAGCCCTGGTTACAGTTGCAGACTATCTGTCTGTTGCGGTTGTCCTGGTAACAGGACGCAGCAAAGTGGCGTCCACTGTTGGGCCCGTCCGGACAGGGGCACGGGCGACACTGACCACTGGAGGGTCTGCCCAGAACTGGGTTGCCATAGTAACCGTTGGCACACCTACAGAGACGACAATAAAATGAGTGAATACAGGAAAACAACTGCAAAAAACTATTTTAAAAGTGCTTCTCGTTTTTCTGCAGTGAAACTATATACAGTATATGTGGTTGATAACAGAGTAGCACTAGCACTTTATTCTATTGCTTCAGGGTTTTTTTTAAAGGATCAAGAGACAACAAATAAAATAAAATAAAATAAAATAAAATAAAATAAAATAAAATAAAATTAAATTAAATTAAATTAAATTAAATTAAATTAAATTAAATTAAAAAAAGTATTAAAAAACACATTCTCTGATTGTTCATCTGTAAAATATTTCCTTTCCTTCCTTTATAAAAATTTGAATAAGATATTAACGTCGTTCATTAGGTTTGGTAAACCATTACTTCTTACCGTTTTTGAACATTTAATCAAAGAAAGAAGAAACATATTTCTAGTTATAGCTCGACAACACAACATCTTATTGAACTTAAAATTGAAAGTACTTTATCTTCTAAGTTTATTATAATATAGTTACATGTTTGTCATATTTAAGTCTTTCAATACATAAGGTATTTCATACAGTTCAACAAAGTCAAGGGTAAACTTTTGTGCACTCACACAGCTGTTAGTGGCAGGTCATGTGATGCATAAATTACATTTCTTTTAACGTACTAAAGACAGCACCACGGGTGTGATAACTTCTAGTTAAATGAAATGATTTGTGCAGGTGTCAGGTGATGTGACGTCCTCAGTCTCCTCATATTCTAGTTCTTTTAACATTTACTTCAGCAGAGGTTCTCCAGTCTGTGTTGAGCCTGTATTTTGTCTGATTCAATAATGATAACATGGCCTGACTCCAAACAGGAGAACCACCTGTCACACTTGTCTCCTCCGGTGTTGTCCCGACAGCTGGCGCAGACGCCGCTCCTCTGGTCGCACTGGTCTGCGTGTCCGTTACACTGGCACGGGCGACAGCTGGGGAAACCCCAGTGACCCGTCTGGCAACCGTCGCAGCGTTGACCGAACGCCCCTGGGCGACACTGGCACTGACCGCTGAACTTGTCGCAGAGTCGCGTCACGGAGCCTTCCAAGCTGCAACTGCAGGCTGGACAGACGCACGGACACAGAGGAGGAGACGGAAGGAAACCACCATTAAAAACAGACTTTCTCTGGCCAGTTTATTAGGTACAGCTGAAGTTCAATCTAAATGGGCAAGAAAGGAAATTTAAGTTCAACCATTTTATAAGTGTTCATGTTTCTGAACTTTTACTGCCATTTCTGTTACGTCTAACATCCATAAACCAGTATGATCTATAAATGAAACAAATGCCTTGTTTAATATTTCTGGAGTGAAAGGCTATAAAACGTCTGTAAATTGATTTGCTGACCTCCCAGGAAGGACCCGTCTGTAAGAACCTGGTCTCTGACTGATTTAAGTGACTTTAACCGATAACGCTGATCTACTGGGATTTTCACCCACAGTCATCTCTTGTGTTACAGAGAATGATCTGAAAAGAGAGAAAATATCCAGTGAGCAGAAGTTCTCTGAGTGAAAATGCCTGATGATGCCTGAGGTCAGAGGAGAACGACCAGACTGGAGCGAAATGATAGAAACACTAACTCTAACAACGCGCTTTCAAAAAAGACACGAAGAAGATCATTTCTGAACATGCAACACAAAGCAGAAGATGGTCTACAGCAGCAGAAGACCACACTGGAAACCATCATGAAAGACCAAATGCCATTTAACAGACAGCAGAGGGCGCCAGCAGCATGTACAGGTCTGCAGCTGATCAGCTGACGTGCAGAAGAGAATCCTGGAAAAACACAACAGAACCTTTAGAGGTGAACAAAGACTAAGTTTCTCACCGACGCAGCCGGAGGGTCCAAAGCCATAAGTTCCTGGAGCACACTGGTCACATCGCCGGCCGATCACATTGGGTCTGCAGCGACACTGGCCGCCTCGGGCATCACACAGAGAGCTGACGGATCCCTGAGGGTCGCAATTACAAGCTGGACGAGGACAGACAGACACAGACTAGACGTTCAGTGAGTTTGAAACCCCTGATCTACACATTTATCTACCTGTTACCTGTGTACACATCTAGAAGTGTCATTCTACTTATCTGTTGACAAATCTACGAGTCCATCTACGTATCTGTCTATGAATCTATTTACGTATGAGCTACATATGATCTATGAACATATACAAACCTACACATCTACTCTACCTAAATATCTGAGTGACTGTCTTCAAATATAAGTATCTACTTATCCATCTTTGTATCTACGTGTAAGTGTGCATGTTTACGCATGTGTCTGTATTACAATAAATCAAAATGTTCTCAATTTTTGCAATTTTCAAATCACAAGAAGTTTTAAAGCCAAACTGTGTCAAAATATCATTTTAGACGAATTATTGTCTCAATCTTGATCAGAGCTGCACAAATATCACACAGTAATCATTTTAAATATGCTTTTTGAATGAACATGAGAACAATGATATCAAAATAACTGTTCCCTCTGATATCGGGAATCCTATTGCAACTGAAAATCATGCAACTCTAGTCTGTATAAGCATCTCTGCCCATCTACATACGTAACTATCTACGTAACTATCAACGTATCTTTGTACGTAACTATCTACGTATCTTTGTACGACGACTCATACTAATATGGATCTATGTAAATGTCAGTGAAGACAGAGACCGCCCACTCACGCAGAGCGCCGTCGTTGATGATGGCCGACATGCTGGTGATGAGTTTGGCACAGGTGTCGCTCATCTGTGGACGGGTCACACTCTTCGCCCCCTCGTGACAGCGGTAACGCTCGTACGTCTGCTTCCGTACGCTCGAGGCCGCGTCGCCGGCGCTGAACATCTCCATGGAGGAATGACGCGGCATCAAGGCGATCTGGAGAAGAAGAGGAGGCCAGATGTTGGTGTTTTGATGATAGCAAAGATAAGAATGTCTTTATAAGACAGGTGTTTGTTGGTGTTTGAATCTCACCGAGTCCACGAGGACGATAGCGTCGGCGGCTCCGTTGATGATGCTGTTGGCGTCCTGGTAGCGTCTGAACTCGAGGCGGACGGTGTACGTCACGCCTCTCTCCAGACACACGGGCTGAGGAGTGACCACATACCTGGCTCCAGCTGGCAAGGACACGGTGAGTCTGTCATCATCTGGGATGGTGTTTCCACACGGGCTGCTGGTCGGAATCGGCCCAGGACGGATCACCGTTATTCTCACATCCTCCCAGTCCCGCGGCATCTGAGCAATATGAGTGTATTAAAGGGTTCAGGAGCTGATACTGTACCACGTTTCCTGCACCAAACTCCATTGAGAAAATCAACGATTTCACATCACGGCAACACAGCAGTTGTTTAGCCACTGCTGTCTCCGTTAGTAAGTTCAAATCTACTATTTTGTGGCTTTCGCCGCTGGAAAACATTCATTCAAATTTACCAAAGTGACCACAATTACATTGCATTTCTTTTCTTTTTTTTTGTCATCGTCTTTGTCTTAGTCGAGGTCGAGTCGAAACCACATGTGGCAGCGGCAGACCAGCAACTCTAGTGTCTGCATGAGCTAATGATTTTCTCTATGGACTTTGGTGTGGCAGAGTGAGTGGTTCACAAACTTCAGGCTTTCTAACAGTGAGATAAAGCAGCAAAAACCTTCTTATGATGACATAGACTTAAACAGGCATCAAATGAGCCTTTTATTAACAGGCACAAAACAGTTTTTCCTGACGTTTCTGAGCCTTCATCTTAGGAAAGGAATCAGAATGCTTTGAAAAATAATAAACACACTTCCATTTTATTCAAACTCTTCTGAACTCTATGTGCCAACTGTGAGGCTGGGGCCAGGGAACAGTGAGGCTTTTTTTCTCAGCAGCGTGACATAATGTGTCTGTCAGCATCTCTAAATCATCACATACCAACATAGACACAAGTAAAAAAAGTCTTTAAAACTCTCTCTTCACATGCTTGATTTCACGTGTGTAGATCATTCACAAACCTGTGATTCGTAGCGAATAAGGAGGTCGTATTCCATGGAGTAAGGGACGTCAGTGATGTGGAACTCCAGGGTTCCGCCCACAGGCACCCGGGAAAACCCAAAGCCCGTCCAGGAGGCAGGACGACCCGGCTGATGCTCCCTGGTTTCCAGGGTACAGCCCTTTAAAAATATGAAGTATTTTTGAGTTCTATTTCCCTTCTGGAGCCAACGAATCTCTCCAAATACACTCCAGTTGTCTCACCTGTCCCATTTTGGCCAACTCGGCCTCATACAGGAGGTGATCCAGAGCCATGAAGAAATATCCAGACTCCACCTGCGTACACTGACGTCCCGTCATGTGAGTGCGGCAGCGACACTGACCGCTCTCCATGGAGCACCTGCGGAGACGGAAAATACCGTTAAACAGTTTACAGATCATTCTGCGGCGCTGCAGTTACACAACAGCGCCACTCACTGGTTGTCCAGCGCTCCTCCGACGTCACACTCGCAGCCTCTGCATCCGTTCAGGTCGTGGCTCAGAGCCCAGTGTTCTGGCTGGAGAGATGACAGAGAGAGACAGACAGTTAGCTCCAGACAGACATGATGCATCACACAGTCTATAGTCTATAGCCTTAGGAGGAAACTTCCACAGCAGCATAAAAGCAGCATAAATGAGCGTGAGTCATAAACATCATTTCCACCTCTCTAATCCAATAAAACAACATTCAGTCCCTTCACTTCATTTCAAATATAGGCTTTGATGACGTCACTCATCACCAGGACCAGAACTTTATTTCCATTGTTGACATTATTGTGTCTAAAATGAGGCTTCACATGGTTAGGATCCACTTTCGGACCGAGTCCAGCTCCCTGACCATTTTAGGCCGTAAAACCACACCAACCGGACAAGCTTTAAATCCCCGCCGCTAAATTTAGACACAGAGCGCTGGCTCACATTCCTGCCTTACACTATTCCGGGGCTGAGTCAGAGTCAGAGTCAGACAAGAGGTTGAATTAGAACAGAAGACGATCAGCAGCTGACATTTCAGGCTGGAAGATAAACAGCAGAGAAATAGAGAATATATGAAGCACTAAAAAATGGGATTTGATACGTTCATTCAAAACTTTAACCTTAAAAACAATGTTTGTTAGCTTAAGTAATGGCTACATGGTCCAGCAGAGGGCAGTGTGAGCACCATTCCATCCACTTTGCACAAGCTAAACATCACATGAACTATGAAGTATTTGAAGTATCTACAAAATAAAGTATTTTGGGTTCTAAATCCATCGAAGGCAAAGTAACAAACAAATCTGCTGACTCATGTGTTAGCATAGCTGTTAACTCAACCAGAGTGAGGAGGAGGCGGAGGAGGAGGAGGCGGCATCACATACGGACAGAACAACGAGTCTCACATGCTTCAATATCACGTGACTAATGCAGCGTTCACACCAAGCACCAATTACCGCGCGGCCATCATCAGCCGGCTGAGCCGAGCTCTGTGCTCTCTGTCTGTGTCCCGGGGTAACAGACCAGAACAGACCCGGGTTCCTCTCCCAAAACTTTGAATCCATCACTAATGTGGAAGGCGCTTTCTGATTTTATGTTTAAGAATGGCTGTGTTGATCCCTGGAGATATAATAACCCCGATTCTAGGGAATATTCTTTTTTCTCACAGATGCACAAGTCTTTTTCTCGAATTGATTATTTCTTCATCGATGCCAAAATAATCTCTAAAGTCTCAGCAGTTAAGTATCACCCTACTGTGATCTCAGATCATGCCCTTCTTTCTTTGGATATACAATTTTCCCCACAACCCCTGGTACCGAACACCATGGAGGCTCCTAGCCCACCAATTGCGTCGCCAAACCGCCTCTCGCATGATTCCTCAGATTAAAGACTCATCGGGCTTGCTACATGAAGACCCTAATGCTATTAATTCAGTCATCCGTTCATTCTATTCTTCGTTATACGAGTCTGAATCTCCACCTGACGCCTCAGAAATGGGTGATTTCTTAGATAGTCTTAATTTTCCCAACGTAAGCCAAGACTATGCGGAAAAACTTGATGCACCATTAACCTTGGAGGAAATTAATTTTGCCATAAGTACTATGCAGAATAATAAGGCTCCTGGCCCAGATGGTTATCCGGTAGAATTTTTTTAAAGATTTAAATCTAAATTGGCCCCACTGTTGCACTCTGTATAAATGGAATCATTGGAAAATGGCTTTCTTCCTCCTACTTTAAAACAAGCTTCCATAAATCTGCTTTTGAAAAAAGATAAAGATCCATATCTCTGCAGTTCTTACAGACCTATCTCTCTGATAAACGTTGATGCTAAGATCCTTGCTAAGGCTCTTGCCCGCCGTCTAGAAAATGTTCTCCCATACATAATTTCAGAGGAGCAAACTGGATTTAGGGCCACACGGTGGTGTAGTGGTTAGCACTCTCGCCTTGCAGCGAGAAGACACGGGTTCGAGCCCCGGTTGGAACAAGGGCCTTTCTGCATGGAGTTTGCATGTTCTCCCCGTGTGTGTGTGGGTTCTCTCCGGGTACTACGGCTTCCTCCCACAGTCCAAAAACATGCAATGTGGGGATAGGTAAATTGAACACTCTAAATTGACCATAGGAGTGAGTGTGAGAGTGAATGGTTGTTTGTCTCTATCTGTGTGTGGCCCTGAGATGGACTGGCGAACTGTCCAGGGTGTACCCCGCCTATCGCCCGATGTAGCTGAGATTGGCACAGCACCCCCCGCGACCCTCTGGTGGAGGATAAAGCGGTAGATGATGACAAACTGGATTTATAAAGGGACGTCAGCTTTTTTACAATGTGCCCACTTGTTAAACATCATCTATTCCAAAACTACAGCTTCAACCCCTGACGTAGCTAATTCTATTGATGCTGAGAAGGCATTCGATAGGGTTGAATGGGACTACCTGCTTGCTGTACTGCGTACATTTGGGTTTGGCAATGGTTTTATCTCATGGATACAGCTTCTTTACACATCCCAGTATTTTCACCAATGGCATTCAGTCCAGATATTTCACTCTGTCTCGTGGCAAGGGTGTCCTTTATCTCCCTTACTTTTTGCTCTGGCTATAGAGCCTTTGTCATTACATTTGAGGTCTTCCTCTATTTTGACTGGGATATCCAGATTAGGAATGGAATTCAATTTATCCCTTTATGCTGATGAGTTGCTGTTATATGTCTCTGACCCTGGCCGATCATTACCAGCAATTTTATCCTTTCTACATAAATGTGGGTCTTTTCCTGGCTATAAGGTTAATACTGCTAAAAGTGACTGTTATCCTGTTAATGCCTCAGCACTACAACTGGATCAAGCTGACGTCCTTTTCAGATTGAGCCCCTCTGGCTTTAAGTATTTAGGGATCAATGTAAACAGATCATTAGCTTCTCTTTCGTCTGCTAACTTCGGCCCATTAATGGCTAAAATTAAATCTGACCTGCAAAGATGGAAAAGTTTGCCTTTATTGCTTGTGGGAAGAATTAATACAGTTAAAATGAATATCCTGCCCAAATGTCTGTTCTTTTTTCAATGTCTTCCTCTTTTTCTAGCGCTTTTTTAAGACCATTGATCAGGATATTTCTAGTTTTTTATGGTGTGGGAAGGTCCCAAGAATAAGCAAGTCCATCCTTCAGAGATGTAAGCTAGATGCTGGACTTTCCCTCCCTAATTTTCTACTGTATTATTGGGCTTCACATATACATCAAATCTCATTCTGGACAGGATCATCACACCCCCCTGGTGTAAGTTTGAGGTAAAGTCTTTCAACACGGCCTCTTTATTGGCTTTTCTTACCTCTTCTGTTTCTACTACCCTCCCTGGCCTCCCAGATAACCCATTGGTGAATTCCACCCTTAAAATCTGGCACCAATTCAGAAAACATTTTCAGTTTGTGTCCGCTTCCACCTCGGCTCCGTTACTGAGGAATCACTTATTTAAACCTGCTCTAGCTGATCCCACTTTTTCAATATGGTTTCACAAAGGCCTGGACAATTTTAAAGCTCTCTATAAGAATGGTATTTTTCATAGTTTCTCAGATTTAGCATTGGAGTTTGAACTCACACCATCTCATCTTTTCCGATATTTTCAAATTAGACATTGTGTCAAATCTCTGTTTCCAGCTTTTCCGTTTTTACCCCCAGCTCAACCATGGGACGAGCTCTTTAGTTATTTTCCATTTTCTCCTTTTGTTTTTTATAAAAAATGTATAAGCTTTATGAATATTTGTTTGGATTTTGTTCACCTTGAAAGAGGGAAAAAAAAAACAAGAAAGTAATATGGTTCTTTTACTGCTTCTTTGTGATTTACATTACATTACAAGTATTTTTTTTCTGTTTTCACAACTGTGGCTTACAGTGCTATACAGTGCAGTTTTTTTTCCAAATGTGCCATATTTCTCAATAAAAAAATATATATAAAAAAAAAAAATAATAATAATTCTTCTGTATATATAATCAAAAGCTCTTTACACAGGAGAGATATAGTCTGGCCTAGGCTAATTTATACTCTGGGGTTAAAGCGGCCTAGGCCAGAATATACCCGGGTTATATAGTGGCCTGTGCTAGATTATAATCTAGCATAGGCCGCTTGAACCCTAGGTTTATTCTGGACTGGGGGTATAACACTATGGTGACATCATCTGGAGAATCTCAGCAGTGACTGATCATCACATCATCGCAAAGATTCTTTTCATCTAATTGGAGCAGTTGATGTGTGGTGCCGCTGTCACACTAAATTAGCATCTGTGCATTGACTTTATACGTGAACAAAAACAATAATAACATCTGTGTGTGTGTGTGTGGGGGGGGGGGGGGGGGGGGGGAATATCCTGATACCTTCACGATTCACGGGACACGAAATATTAGCTTGAACTTTATTTTTGGGAAAGGTGCGAGCGTTAGACAAAGAAAGACAAATGTGCAGCGATGTCTCACCAGACACTTGTCACAGCTGCGTCCAGTAACGAGACGTTTGCAGAAACAGTCTCCGCTGACCGGGTCACACTGGGAGCTTCCTGTCACGGTTCCTCTGTTGTCGCACCAGCACGCTGCAGAGAGCGGGGACAGGTTCAGCTCAGCGTCCTCACTCAGAGGGACAAACACTGGGGTACTCACGCTGGCAGCCCTGAGGATTCTCAGCACTCAGGCCGAAGAAGCCGGTTTTGCACTTGTCACAACGCGGACCCTCGACGTTGGCTTTGCAGCGGCACTGACCTCCCATCATGCCGAGGGAAGGCTCCGTGTGGCTGTCGCAAATGCCCCCGTTCAGAGAACCGTCCGGGTCGCAGTCACACGCTGTAGGACAGACGGTTCGGAGGACAGTCACACACTGTTGTCATTCTTCTCTAATGAGTTCAGTTTAGTGCTTTATTGTCCCTCAGAGGGACATAAAGGACATTTAGGACAACTCAACTTGTTGTTGTGATGATGAGAAAGTGTAAGAAAAACAGTGCAATGAAGAAAGTGAGAATATTGACTGTTCATAGAGCAAAGACAAATCAGTTTCTTGTGTCCAGAAGGAAGAGAACTTAATGAATCCAAAGGTGGAGAGGATGGAGATGTTTTTGTTTTGTACAGAGAGGTCGCAATTAAATACAATTAAAACAGAAGATTAAAATGAACTCATTAAAAAAATGAACCATCAAAGTCAAAATGGGCAGAAAATCTGATGTACTGAGGTCACTGGATTAGTTTGTAATCACTTGGGGACAGTAGTTGATTAAAAACGTGTCCAATGACCTCAATACATCAAACATTAGTTTAAAAAGAAATCCAGAAATGATCGTCAGGTTCCGTCTTGTCAAATGCTTGCTGTGATGTTTGGGGAAATATAACGTGAATTCAAATGGAAATACAGAGTAAAGATTAAATAAATACATAAATAACAAGTGAAAATAAGTGATATTAAGTAGAATAGAGACGTAGTGTCTCTGTTTAGAACTGGGATTTACTACGTACAACAGGACACTGAACGCAACACACACTGCTTCTCCTTCACAACAACTCAAAATAAACCACAGTGGTCGGATCAAGTCAATTTAAATGACCTGGGGGCCACGGACCACCTAGTCTGGTCAGGAGGGGGCCGTCCAGTGAACACAAGCTAAACTGTTTTGTGCATTTGTGTTGAAATGGAACAACAATAAAAACATGATGCAAAATGAATCTATTATTAAAAGAAAACATAGAGGAGAATAATAATAACTCATTCTAACTCGATATGAACAAGACCACAGGTCAGACTCACCGACGCAGACTCGCGGGTCTCTGATGTCCTTGAAAGGATCTTTGTAGTAGAAAGGTTTGCACGTGTCACAGCTGCGGCCGACGGTGTTGTGCTGACAGTTGTCACACACGCCGCCGCTGACGTTCCCCGTGGACAAGAACACCGCCATGTCGAAGTGACACTGGTTTGAGTGGCTGTTACAGATACACTCTGCAACACAGATTATACTTTAAAATGTGTACTTTTTACATTTACAGCTTTTGCTACATTTCCTAAATACACAGCAACATTTTCAGTCTGCAACATTATCTCTATGATTCATCGTGACTTTAACCTCTTTGATAATTCCATTGATTTATTGGATGTAACATTCAAACTGAATAATACTCTCCACTGAGACATGTTTCCTGATAGTAAAACACAGTGATAATGACGCTGTAGTGCCATAAACACAGAAATAACTTAATGCTCTTCTGTCTCTTCCCTCTCTCCCTTTCTCTCCCCCACCTCTCCTCTGTCCCCCATTTTTGCTTTCACCCCAACCTGTCTAGGCAGATGGCCGCACATCTTTTCTATCTATTATACTGTTAAGATTTCTGCCTTACTATGTACAGTGAGATAATGTATGTGGTGATTTGACGCTATACAAATAAACTGAACTGAAATAAATAGGTGACATTGTACTCACTCTTGCAGGCGTTGGTGTTGCGTCCCTCTGCAGGTTTCCATGGCAGGTCATTGTGGAAGTCATCGCACCGCTCACAGTTCAAACCCTTGGTGTGATGGTTGCACACACACCTGCCGTGAACCTTAGGAAGAGGCCATATGGAGAGGAAGTTGTTGAAAAGCTGCAGTATATACTGTAGACCTTATTTTCAGCAGTGGTTGTGTGGCTTTACGCAGCAGGCAGGACAACAACTGTGAAAGATCACATGTCTTCTGGGAGAACAGGTACCATGTTCACTTTTTCTTACTTTGAGGAACAAGGAAACACATCTGAAGATGCCACCAAAGTGTGACTACTGTGTGTGTCTGTTAATTTGACTGCAGAACATCATCCAGTACCAAAGTAAGAGTTGAAGTCGTCTATAATGGAAATCACTCACCATTCCTTCTATATCGTCCTTGATGCCGTCGATGGGCGCGCACTCCGACGCGTGGCCGTAGCAGAAGCAGTTCCCACGTATGACGAGCTCATACATGGCGTAGTAATACTTCTCCTTTATTTCTGCCCTGGGGTCCAGCAGGTTGTCTCCCAGCGTGTGGAGTTTGGTGAAGTTCACTCTGATGTTGGTGATCTTCAGCTGGTCTGATAGAAAAGAAGACATGACCATAATAAGTGGAGGAGGAACAGGATGTAGATACTTCAGTGTCATGTGGACACTGGAGTAATGTGAGCTTTCTGGATCTTCATAAACCTCTTTAGTTACTTTCTTCTGCCGCCTCAATCACCTTTGTCAAGTTCAAGCAAATTCCCAGAAGATCTAAAACCTGACAGTGACTGACATTAATGGAATGTGTTGCTGACTTGGTTCTTCTCACATCCGGCCTCCTTCAGCCTCCCAAATGGTTTGGAGGAGAAGGATGATTTCCTTTCAGACAGATGTGTCTGTCTTATCACCTTGTTAATCTGCTGTTACAGTCCAGCTGTTCTACAGTAGCAACCACACAGGAACTATGTATGCTACACACAGAGACTTCAGAGAGGAGATAGTTCAGGGTTTTTAGCCACTTAACAAAAAGCTCACTAAATAACATCGACACCTACTTGAGTTTAAGGTATTTCAAGAATGTTTCCCACATTATTTCAACATTAAGGAGTATTTTCACACAGGAAATGTAAGTTTGTGAAGTTTTGTGAAGACTCACTTTTGCATGGTGAGGTGTGGACCCACTGCTGCCTCCATCAGTGAGTCCAAATGTCTTACTTTTGAGACGCCAGTGTATTAAAACCTTACTTTGACTTTATCTTAGTGACACAAACAAAAAGACAAAAAGAGGCAGCTTACAGTAGAGCAGCAGCTCCTGTGTGAGCTAAACCACTGATGGTGCTGGAGAGTAAAGTGGTTCACACACACAAACGCTGTCTAACACTGAAATAAAGTGACAAACAGAACATTGAATACAACTGGTGAGTAAATGAGGCGACTTTCTGCAGAGTCACATAAAGATGAATGAAATGGTTGATGGAAGAATGTATTTTTGATCCCGTACGCCGCTGACCTTATCTGCAGTAACATGATCTCACTCTAACAGACGAGCGCTAATCCCCGCAGCTCCACTACACTGTGCCACTGTCTGTTCCTCCTCATGTCGTAACAGTAGACTGGAAAACAGGCCTCCATATCAGTTAGCACCAACTGCTGCAGCCTAAAAGCAGCTTTCAACAGGCCAAGGCCTGGAACCATGCGTATGTGTGACCACTCCTTTCTAGATGAACACATACAGTGAGCCAAGTAAGAGGTAGAGGGCTGTTTTAGTTCATAATGACTGAATATGAATAAAAAGAGCTTTCGTCCTCAAGTCATGAGGATTCATCCTCGAGGGATCATGAAGGTATGAGACCAAAATTGCCGTCATTTGCTATAACTGGGTCGGGACCGTGGGATGGGTCCCTGGGGAAAGTTTTTGGGGGGTATTTCAGGCTCCAAGAACCTCTATTGTCCCGTGTGGACTTCTGAGTAATCACTGAAACGTAAACGTCTGTGACCCCAGAAAGAAATCTTCCCATGTTTTCTACAGAGCTTCTGTAAAGTCACTGGTATCATGTGTGACTGGTTCAGGTGCAACAACAACAAACTCAACACAACGGACAACAACAGAGGACATCCAGTAGCTCAGTTGTGGCTGTTTTTCTCAATAAGACGTCGACCTCTGTGTTTAGAGAATAGACGGCGGACATTTGCCTCTTCCATGCGATATTTACGCCAACCATACCATTTTACTCTGGTGCCCACAGGGAAGGGTACCAAAGAATGGAACAATGGAAGTGAACCATTCCACTGGGTGGGAACATGGCTTTCGTCCGGCAATTGTTTGGGGAGAACTTGGTTTGCTTTGCAGAGCACGCATTTAAAAAAAAAAAAAAAGGTTATTTTTAATAGTAGAATCCTCTCTTGAACATTTTCATGGGTGTGTCTTTATGTGTTTTTAGTCATAGTGGTGTGGAATGAAGCTTTACATGAGCTGTGTGCTTCTTCAGGAAGGCCACAGAGACAAAAACTTAACACTGCTACACTGAGAGAGAGAGTTGTGTGTGGTTTGAATGTAGCAGAGACATTTTTACATTTGCATTTTCTAACTTATTATTCCATATAAAGGAGTATTTGGAGGAATGGTTAATGAAAACACTGCTGCAGGACACAGTTGATCAGCTGTGAGTCGTTGGAAGTGTAACAGAAACCATGGAGGCAGAAAGTCACGCTTACGTGACGTTGTTAAATCATTTCAATTTGTATGTTAATCCAAACAAAACCATCTATTTTACCCCCCGAATCACAGTGATAGTCAAATGCTTTGCCTTGGAGATGGTAAAGGTTAGCGTCAGGGTCATGATTGGTGTTATTTTCCTCCAATTTGGAAGAGGAAATGCTTCAATTCAGAGCAAAACATTGTACACAAGGTGTGTGTGTGTTGGTGATTCATTGTCCTGACAACAGCCAAGAGAGTAAACACTGATGGTTCAGCTGTGAAAAGAGTCAGACGTCGACATGACGGGGTCATTTACATCGAGACCTTTACCAAGAGAACAAGTCAACCTCTGCCACTGCTGCTGCTGCTGCTGCTGCTGCTGCTGCTGCTGCTGCTGCTGCTGCTGCATAGAGGGAGCAGAGCTTGGGTTTCTGGGAAAATCTCTAATGTCCTGCCAGTCTAAACATGAAGACCAGGACAGCGAGGCTGTGTGGGAGAGAAACAGCTGTTTTTTACATCTCTCTCCATGACTTCCACACAGCAGGGCCATGTTTCACACCCCAGAGAGACGAGCTGTTACAGTCCGTAACCATGTGTCACGGCTGGATAACAAGAGCTCACTGTGTACGGTTTGATGTGAGGTGACAAATGTACGAGTAAAAACCGTTTTTTTTGTGACACCGCACATTATAGCTTGGTTTATACCACAATATGTGTGACAACATGTGATCAGCCACTGCTGTCAAGCTCTTAAAAGTTCTTTTTTGACTTGAGGTTTGAGGTTCTGACTTATCATCAGTGTGACAGTGCTGTGGACGTTCTTGGCAGCAGGAACCAGTTTGTTAGTGTGACTCACTCTGGATGCTCGGGCTGTACGGATCCTCAATCCTGATGGATGGATCCAACACTCTGTAGATCACCTAAGCCACACACACACACACACACACACACACACATTAGCCTGGAAAATGTAATTCAGCTTTTAAATCTAAAAGTATATGTAACATAAATATAATGTAAATGTAAAATGTTAAGCTTTATCTGCAGTTTTGAATCTTTGAGCTGTTTTAAGTTATATTTTGCTTTAAAATGATTTTAAATGCAGAATCTGTTGAAGAATGGCCTTTAAGTGATACATCAGGTGTTTAAAGTGTGCTTTTATGGAGGTCCATCAAGAAGTAGCTTAAAACGTGTTTTAATCACTTACTAACAAAGGGCTCACTTAATAAAACATATGCCTGCTTGACACTATGATAGTTTAAGAATATGTTTGCTGCATTATCTCGCTTTTGCTGACTGGAAAATGAAGTTTGTAAGCCGCTCTTTCTCCAGCACCAAAGTCCACTGAGAAAATCTGCATTTTTAGCTCGCTGTGACGCAGGAGCTGCTGCTCTACTGCTGCATTATTTTGTGTTTTTGTGATTTAAACACTGAAGTCTCAAAAATAACACATTTGAACTTACAGATGGAGGCAGCAGTGGATGAAAAACTCCTTTAAAATCTGTGATTTTCTCTATGGACTTTGGTGCAGGAAAGTGAGCAGTTTATGAAGCAAGACAAACTTCATTTTCCAGTCAAAAAAGGTTTTCTAATGTTGAGATAAAGCAGCAGATATATTCTTAAGATATCATAGACTTAAGTAGGTGTAGGTTTTATTACGTGAGCCTTTTCAGAAGTGGCTGAATCTGTTCTTCCATGTTTCAAGATGAATGACGCTGCAGGGGGTCAGTAAATATAATTCAAACTCAAATTCAAATCACTTTATTTTTCCACTAACAATGGAAAAATAAATAAATTTTATGGCCATAAAATTAGATGTGACTTTTCTTTTGTACCAAAACACCTTCATTTCACATGAAAATCAACGTGTGACACATTTCTATTTTATTTATTAAAATTATATTGTGCAACAAGTGAAACACAGTGAAATCGCTGGTGAAAAACAACTTTGCACTTGTGATTTTGTGTCATTCCTCAAATGAGTCACTCACCTCCCCCTCTGTTGACGGCTCAATATCCGAATAACGCGTCTCACAGACGACGTCGTTAATGTTACGCAAAGGACCCTGGGAGATTCCGGGGAACGTGGTCGCGCAGTCGTGGGAAAAGTAGCGGTAGATCTGCCAGGTGCGACCGAAGTCTGACGAGCGCTCGATCAGCATGGCCGCGGGACGGAACGTCTGTCACGTAACAACACGTCACATCACAACAGACTCTCACAACAGATGCTTGTAAATCCCATGCTTTTATATTGTTAATGTTCTTACCTTGAAGGTCATAATCAAGTGGGTGAAATGAAACTCTGCTTCCAGATCCAACTGGATGAAGACGTCAGACTTTCCTAAAAGAGACAGTTTGTTTAATTTAGACAAAAACAACAACTTTATTCCACAACTCATGAGTACAATGAAATGAGCCTCCATAACTGACATCTGCAGGCAAAGACTGGGTTGGGTCAGATATCAGAAGATTTTAAACGTTCAATTCAATATGGTCAAAACCTTTGAATGCTAATAGGGGACTGTACAAATGTAAATAAACCGAATCACATCATAGGTTGTTTATTCTGTCTTCAAATGGATCAGAATACTGTTTACAGAGTTGGAGTATTATCTTTGTAAAATGGCTGGTTATGCTGCCAACAGTTTAGTAGTTTATAAGACGTAAACAATGGCATTGGTGCACAAGGCTGTGAGATCGGAACTGGACACAGTTCTAGTTTAATTTTACCGTAGTACCCATTTAGACGGCCTCCTAAATTTTAAACTGTGTTTTTAAAAAAGGTGATGCAGAGGTCAAACCTCCAAAGAAAACCAGAAAACTAAATTGCAGTGAGCCACAAAAGTCTTGAGATTTTGGTTCTGGTAGAAACAAAAATGATGAGGAAGGACTAACAATACTAACAATAACTTAGTATTGCGCTTTGTGCTAAGTGCAAGATAAGGGCACCTAAAGTAACGATAGAGATTAAAACGTCCGAAAACCTAATCTACCTTTCATTTATGACAAAACTGCAGACTAATACAGTTGTTGTTTGTGACGGTAAGTGAAGTAGCCGCCGTGCTCTTGGCGCGAGGACTGGCATCTCCACTGGAAAAGACATCGGGTTTTGGCAGGAGAAATATGGAGCAGGCAAACGTCGGAAAAAAGCCCACACACACTTCCTGAGCTGCAGAACACAACACATTCTCAAAGGCCACTCACTTACACTCATGTTCTTTGTTCAGTACAAAGCCGGGAGGACTTCCCCTCCACTCCGCCATACGGACACTTAAAATCCGCGCCGCGTGACACTGTGATTTTGAAATGAGTGCTATGAAGACAACTCACACAACACAAGCTCTTTCATCTGCTTCATAAATTAAAAATATACAACACTGTTTCCAGATGCTACCACAATTACATGTTTTACCAAATCACTGTCCTGCTCTCATCCCGCTATCCTGGGGGAATCCCCACATTTAACATTTGCAGGTGATGAAAGTGTGAATGTGTGTGAACGTGTGTGGCACACGCTGCTTTCCTGACACATGTAGTCATTGAAAAGACGTTCACGCCCCGTCATGAAAGCTTACACTGACAGGTGTGTGTGTGATCAAACCATCTCAGGGGTGGCGAGGTTGTCGGAAATCTGCGTTCATCAACAGGTATAAATACACCCGAGATGACTGTTATCAGTGGTTGCAGTCTCCAATGCGTCTCCGCTCCACCACTACGTTAAAAAGTAAATACATTGGTGGCTCCGAGCACAGCTGACGTGAAAGTGTGTTTCTTTTTTTCTGCTCGTTGAAGACGACTTCTAAACCAACGTAAACGTACAACAATATTCCGATAATAACCATTTAACATTTAACAAATTGTATCTTCAGATCCTAATTATACGGAATACGGAGTTTGTTGTGTGTGATTGTTTTATATTCCAGCAAGAGTTTAAAACACAGGGTTATCAATTCATGTCATTTATAATTAAGTATATCAAACTTGAAGTTTTAGTGTTTTAGTGCTCGTTGTGTGAACTGTTGTGTTTCTCTGCTCTTGATGATGTTGTCTATGTACAGAGCCTTGAGATAATGTATGTTGTGATTTGGTTCTATACAAATAAAACTGAATTGAAGTGAATTAGGTATGAGCCTTAATGTGTTATTTAAAACCATGATTTGAGCTATGATTTCCCACTAACGCACGCCGGGTCCGTGGAAAGCATCCTTCCATTTTCTACATGAAAGACGGCAAAGCTCAAACTACATCAGAGCATCACTGATGTTGCTGTGCTGGATTCTTCCTCTCATTCTATGAGCCAACAGCTAAGAGAACGTCACTTTTATTAAAGGGTGGACTAAATAAATGAAGATTAGTGTGGCTGGTCGATTTCTCCTGACTTCCTAACTATAGGAACAATTGTACGTGAAAACAATAGACCACAATTCAACAGCTGGCAAAGGCACAGGAAGGAAAGACAAGGAAGGGAGTGACTCAGTGAGAGGAGAGAGGAAAAGAGGCTTTTTGTTTTGAACAGGGCAGGTTTTGTGGAAAGTCATAAACATTAAAACATAATGACACACACACACACACACACACACACCTGTTTCCCTCTGGGACACACTTGCACTCTCTATAATGAATATTTGTGGGCCTGCAGTCGCAGGAAAGCTCCCATTCCAATTAGCGAGTGCACACAATCAAACCAGTGTGATCCATGTCAAAGTGGACCACTGTGCACCAGCAGAGAAATGTCACAAAGCTGGTCGTAAAAATACTTTTCTACACTTCCTGTGCTCCTTCTTCTTCATCTTCATCTTCTTCTGCTAGTGTCTGTTCTATTCTGGTGGTGCAGCGATGGACGGTGCTGTCATCACTGGAACACCAGGACAGAAGCGTGGCCGTTAGTCCAGACTCCACACAAAGCTCTGCAGTCGCGAGGCGGCCGAGACGATCAGACGCTCACTGAGGTAAAAAAGGACTTTGGAAATACGTCACACGGTCACAGTTCAGTTAAGCTTCTCTTGGCTTGTTTTTACGAACAAAAATTTAAATAAAACCTACAAACTCTATTTTGTGTGACTTCTGCTCAGTTATCGCCGCTAATATAAAATTAATCCCAACTTAACACATAAGAAGACGGAAAAACCTTTCTTTCTTTCTCCTATCCTCACATTTTTTCCTCTATGTCGAGACACAAGAGCTTCAACCCTGTTATTAAGCCGCTCAGAGGACCAGCGTGTGCATGTGTGCATGTGTGTGTGTGTGTAGTTGCTTTTTCAAGCTTGTACAAATGGAATCTTGTTCTTTTTCCAAATAAACAATTTCTGCATTGATCTTCTTACATCTGCTCCTCTCTCTAATAAGACACAATAAGAACTTCTGAACAACAAGATCTCCAAATGTTTCCCTTTGTTTTACACTAAAATAAGTGCTATTTTAACAATATTATGCCTAAGTCTGCACATGTGTATTATAACCTACAGATCACAGTGCAAATCATTAGTTTAGTAATAATCGGGAAGACTTGTCAGTACAAACAAACTAAACAGTGGATGAACAAAGTCACAAAATATGACGTCACAGGTGTCTGGAACTGAAAAATATAGGATATAATGTTCACAAATTCATCCTGCGGGCCGGATCTAACCCTCTGGTGGGCCAGTTCTGGCCTGCAGACCGTATGTTTGACACTAACAAATATTTATGGCATCATTTGTCATATGACCGACAGAGGTTTGTTATCTGTTCACGCTTTAAAGACTAAACTAAACTTGTACATGTAAATGAAGCTGGGACACTATTTATAACTTTATTTATAACTCATGTGAGACGGTATAAAAATACACTCCCAAGCCCTCAAATGAATTAAGATTACAATTCAAAAAGCTTTTGAAAACATTGCTGTGTTGAACATGATTTCTGACATGTTCAGAAGATCAGAGATCAACAAATATTTAGTTCATAATTACAGACTTCAAATAATTCACCACAGAATGTAAGGAGAGATGAAAGAGTCCACTCTCATTGCAGCTCTGTACTTAAAGCAAAGACTTTAGAAAACTATTCTCAGATGGTGCTTTGGCAGGAAACTGAGCGTGGATGGACACTACTGGACCTCCGCCGCTCACTGACCCCCTCACTGACCCGCTCACTGACCCCCTCACTCCCAGGGTTCTGCTCACCGTTCTCAGACTGCCACCAGGACTTCTTGCGGTGAGGTTTGAAGGTGGTGATCACGTTCTCTATCCGGTGGTTGATGGTGTTGTAGACGGGGTCGTAAGGTCGCCTGGAGTCGCATTCGAAACACTTCTTCTCGTCCTTCAGGGGTCACATGGTCAAAGGGTCAAAGAGAAAAGAACATGAACATTGAACGCTAGTTTTTTTTTAAAGTGACTTTCCTACAAGATCCTTGACCAGATTATCAAGCCAAATGATCCTGTCGTGTGAGGGATTAACAGACGCCATGTTAATGTCATCAGAGTCTGACCGTTTTCAAATCCTAAGTATTAATCACGTTTGATATTCACGACTTGAACGATTGGAGGCGTGAGCAGAAACCCCGCAGTAACCAATGAGAGCGACTTAACCGTACGTTTGTTTAGAAGCGGAACTTGTCATTTTATTGTCATTTTTTGCATGTTGGTGAAGTTGGAAATTTGACGTAAGTGGGCGAAATTCTGACTTCTAAATACACAACACAACATGTTCTCTGGTATAAAATGCTGAGTCAGTAATTCCCAAAGATAGTATGATGAGGTTTTTTAATCCTAGTATTGATCTACTTGTATCTTGTAGTGTCTTACTGCTCGTTTGTAAGTGTGTTTGACATCCTGCTGAAAACGAGACAGATTGTCCTACCTGCAGGTGACTGACGATACAGTACGGCTCCTTCCTCCTCATCCCACATGTGGACGAGGCCTTCAGGTTCTTCTCTCGACCCACCAGCAAGTCTCCCGTTGCCGGGTAGCAGCTGCCGTGGGCACAGCCGTGACTGTGGTCGGGCTCCTGGACAACAGCAGCAGCAGCCAGGGCTGTGGAGACATCATCCACATTATCTACTGACTTCATCGTTCTACGATCTTATCGCTTCCTGAGGAAGGAAAACTGCACGATGGTGAGTACGTCTAATCAAGTGCATTCCCTGAAGCATAATGGGGTGAATAATTTGAAGATAATCTGTAAATGGAATTTACAGCAGCTCTTATTAAGTCTTTTAAACATGGATAGGGTGACATATGGAAAAAAAAGCCACTATAAACCTTAAGTTTCTAGATCACTCACTCCCTGCACCAAACTCCATTGAGAAAACGTTGATTTAACATCACGTCACACAGGAGTTGTTAATCCCTCTGCTGCCTCCATTAGTAAGTTAAAATATGTTATTTTCGGACTTCAGTGTTTTAAATCCTATGTTCAGATTAACCACGTTTCTAGCAGGAAAACAGTGCCTCACGTGTTCTTAAACGATCACAGACACGATCTCCTCGTGTTTGTCGTTGAGCGTCCGTGTCGGAGTCTGAGTCCAGAGTCAGTGCCGCTGACGATGTGTCTGTACCTCATACACCCACACATCCAAGCTCAAAGCTCCACTTACAACGACCATCACACACTGCACCTTTGATCTGATCTGCTCTCCACACCGTCAGTGACACGGCGCAGCCTCCTGCACATGCAAAACATCCACATCCCATCCCATCATCTCACGCTGATGAAGAGTTTGAAATCATGAAAGGCAGAAAGACTCAGACAGAGAGTGGCATCCTGCTCCTCCAAAGATCTCTAGATTTTACATTTAGGGTAAGATTACATTTTTTTTTCTCAATTTAATCTCAAACAACAACTCAAAACTACTTAAAAGATGCTGGAAAAAGTAGACTATATACTGTATTGGGGAGACTAGCTACAGGTACCGTATATGTTCTAGACTATTGGTTGAGAAGCCATTTAATATACTGTTGGGCTCATTTATTATTTACTATATCCTGGTTAAATAGATTTTTTTAATGGATATTTGTCATACTTTTCTATCACAGCCTGACCTAGAGAGAAGTAGTTCACACCCTCATATTCTCTGCAACTCCCTTCTAACCGTCATCAATCATAAATCCCTCTCCCGCCTCCAGCTGGTTCAGACCTCAGCAGCCTGGCTTCTCACTGGTTTTAAAGGCGACATAGACCAGAAGGTCCAACTAACACTGCGTTTGTGTGTGTATCTGCGTCATTACCTCGTTTATGAAACCCTAAAGTTTCAGAACAAACAGTTCAGCCACTGCTGAGAAAATAGGCTTTTATTGTTTTCCTGGGCTCTGAGAAGCGGAACAGCACTTCCGTATGTTGATGATGTCATCAGTAAACCTCACCACTCCTCTCACCACCGTAGCGCCTCCTGGTGCGGGCACTAGTCCGGGCACATCCGGTTGCGTACATTCAACCGCAGAAGAAGAAGAACTATTCTCGTTGTAGCTGCTGAGATGCAGAGCATCCACCGTGCCAGAGGGGGAGCTGTGTATCTGAGAGCTGACCTATCTATTACGTCACATCCAGGTACCTGGCCAATCACAGGACAGTCCACCTTCTGGGGGTGTGGTTTTGGTCTGAAACAGCGCGGCTAACGAGAGTGTCAGTGAGGAGGAATTTTGATCGGCTCGTTTGCAGCGACTAGGAGGATTTTAACCATGAAAACAAGCTAATATATGTAAGTAGACCTACATAACTAATATATATGTGACAATGAAAACAAGTTAATATATGTAAGTAGACCTCCATAACTAATATATATGTGACAATGAAAACAAGTTAATATATGTAAGTAGACCTCCATAACTAACATATATGTGACCATGAAAACAAGCTAATATATGTAAGTAGACCTACATAACTAATATATATGTGACAATGAAAACAAGTTAATATATGTAAGTAGACCTCCATAACTAACATATACGTGACCATGAAAACAAGTTAATATATGTAAGTAGACCTCCATAACTAACATATACGTGACCATGAAAACAAGTTAATATATGTAAGTAGACCTCCATAACTAACATATACGTGACCATGAAAACAAGTTAATATATGTAAGTAGACCTCCATAACTAACATATGCGTGACCATGAAAACAAGTTAATATATGTAAGTAGACCTCCATAACTAACATATATGTGTGACCATGAAAACAAGTTAATATATGTAAGTAGACCTCCATAACTAACATGTACGTGACCATGGAAACAAGTTAATATATGTAAGTAGACCTCCATAACTAACATGTACGTGACCATGAAAACAAGTTAATATATGTAAGTAGACCTCCATAACTAACATATACGTGACCGTGAAAACAAGTTAATATATGTAAGTAGACCTCCATAACTAACATATACGTGACCGTGAAAACAAGTTAATATATGTAAGTAGACCTCCATAACTAACATGTACGTGACCATGGAAACAAGTTAATATATGTAAGTAGACCTCCATAACTAACATATATGTGACCATGAAAACAAGTTAATATATGTAAGTAGACCTCCATAACTAACATATATGTGACCATGAAAACAAGTTAATATATGTAAGTAGACCTCCATAACTCACATATATGTGACCATGAAAACAAGTTAATATATGTAAGTAGACCTCCATAACTAACATATACGTGACCATGGAAACAAGTTAATATATGTAAGTAGACCTCCATAACTCACATATACGTGACCATGAAAACAAGTTAATATATGTAAGTAGACCTCCATAACTAACATATACGTGACCGTGAAAACAAGTTAATATATGTAAGTAGACCTCCATAACTAACATATACGTGACCATGAAAACAAGTTAATATATGTAAGTAGACCTCGATAACTAACATATACGTGACCGTGAAAACAAGTTAATATATGTAAGTAGACCTCCATAACTAACATATACGTGACCGTGAAAACAAGTTAATATATGTAAGTAGACCTCCATAACTAACATATACGTGACCGTGAAAACAAGTTAATATATGTAAGTAGACCTCCATAACTAACATATACGTGACCGTGAAAACAAGTTAATATATGTAAGTAGACCTCCATAACTAACATATATTTGACCATGAAAACAAGTTAATATATGTAAGTAGACCTCCATAACTAACATATACGTGACCATGAAAACAAGTTAATATATGTAAGTAGACCTCCATAACTAACATATACGTGACCGTGAAAACAAGTTAATATATGTAAGTAGACCTCCATAACTAACATATACGTGACCATGAAAACAAGTTAATATATGTAAGTAGACCTCCATAACTAACATATACGTGAACATGAAAACAAGTTAATATATGTAAGTAGACCTCCATAACTAACATATACGTGACCATGAAAACAAGTTAATATATGTAAGTAGACCTCCATAACTAACATATACGTGACCATGAAAACAAGTTAATATATGTAAGTAGACCTCCATAACTAACATATACGTGACCATGAAAACAAGTTAATATATGTAAGTAGACCTCCATAACTAACATGTACGTGACCATGAAAACAAGTTAATATATGTAAGTAGACCTCCATAACTAACATATACGTGACCATGAAAACAAGTTAATATATGTAAGTAGACCTCCATAACTAACATATATGTGTGACCATGAAAACAAGTTAATATATGTAAGTAGACCTCCATAACTAACATGTACGTGACCATGAAAACAAGTTAATATATGTAAGTAGACCTCCATAACTAACATATACGTGACCGTGAAAACAAGTTAATATATGTAAGTAGACCTCCATAACTAACATATACGTGACCGTGAAAACAAGTTAATATATGTAAGTAGACCTCCATAACTAACATATACGTGACCGTGAAAACAAGTTAATATATGTAAGTAGACCTCCATAACTAACATGTACGTGACCATGAAAACAAGTTAATATATGTAAGTAGACCTCCATAACTAACATATACGTGACCATGGAAACAAGTTAATATATGTAAGTAGACCTCCATAACTAACATATACGTGACCATGAAAACAAGTTAATATATGTAAGTAGACCTCCATAACTAACATATACGTGACCATGGAAACAAGTTAATATATGTAAGTAGACCTCCATAACTCACATATACGTGACCGTGAAAACAAGTTAATATATGTAAGTAGACCTCCATAACTAACATATACGTGACCGTGAAAACAAGTTAATATATGTAAGTAGACCTCCATAACTAACATATACGTGACCGTGAAAACAAGTTAATATATGTAAGTAGACCTCCATAACTAACATATACGTGACCGTGGAAACAAGTTAATATATGTAAGTAGACCTCCATAACTAACATATACGTGACCGTGGAAACAAGTTAATATATGTAAGTAGACCTCCATAACTCACATATACGTGACCATGAAAACAAGTTAATATATGTAAGTAGACCTCCATAACTAACATATACGTGACCGTGAAAACAAGTTAATATATGTAAGTAGACCTCCATAACTAACATATACGTGACCGTGAAAACAAGTTAATATATGTAAGTAGACCTCCATAACTAACATATACGTGACCATGAAAACAAGTTAATATATGTAAGTAGACCTCCATAACTAACATATACGTGACCATGGAAACAAGTTAATATATGTAAGTAGACCTCCATAACTAACATAAACGTGACCATGAAAACAAGTTAATATATTAATATATGTAAGTAGACCTCCATAACTAACATATATGACCATGAAAACAAGTTAATATATGTAAGTAGACCTCCATAACTAACATATACGTGACCATGAAAACAAGTTAATATATGTAAGTAGACCTCCATAACTAACATATGTGTGACCATGAAAACAAGTTAATATATGTAAGTAGACCTACATAACTAACATATATGTGACCATGAAAACAAGTTAATATATGTAAGTAGACCTCCATAACTAACATATGTGTGACCATGAAAACAAGTTAATATATGTAAGTAGACCTCCATAACTAACATATATGACCATGAAAACAAGTTAATATATGTAAGTAGACCTCCATAACTAACATATATGACCATGAAAACAAGTTAATATATGTAAGTAGACCTCCATAACTAACATATACGTGACCATGGAAACAAGTTAATATATGTAAGTAGACCTCCATAACTAACATAAACGTGACCATGAAAACAAGTTAATATATTAATATATGTAAGTAGACCTCCATAACTAACATATATGACCATGAAAACAAGTTAATATATGTAAGTAGACCTCCATAACTAACATATACGTGACCATGAAAACAAGTTAATATATGTAAGTAGACCTCCATAACTAACATATACGTGACCGTGAAAACAAGTTAATATATGTAAGTAGACCTCCATAACTAACATATATGTGACCATGAAAACAAGTTAATATATGTAAGTAGACCTCCATAACTAACATATATGTGACCATGAAAACAAGTTAATATATCTAAGTAGACCTCCATAACTAACATATACGTGACCATGAAAACAAGTTAATATATGTAAGTAGACCTCCATAACTAACATATGTGTGACCATGAAAACAAGTTAATATATGTAAGTAGACCTACATAACTAACATATATGTGACCATGAAAACAAGTTAATATATGTAAGTAGACCTCCATAACTAACATATGTGTGACCATGAAAACAAGTTAATATATGTAAGTAGACCTCCATAACTAACATATACGTGACCATGAAAACAAGTTAATATATGTAAGTAGACCTCCATAACTAACATATATGTGACCATGAAAACAAGTTAATATATGTAAGTAGACCTCCATAACTAACATATACGTGACCATGAAAACAAGTTAATATATGTAAGTAGACCTCCATGACTAACGATACGAGCATTCCATGTCACCTTTAACAGACGACATCACATGACTACAGTCTTGGCTTCACTCCATTGGCTCCCTGTACATTTTAGAATTGATTTTAAGATTTCATGATCTGCATCATTCAACTTAACAACTCTCTAAACCGGTATCCACATCAGAGGTTAAAGACCTGGTTCTTCCCACTCGTTAGTCACAAGAAGCCTCTCAACTCCACTGATTATGACCTGGATGACTGAGAGGTCAAGAGCAACAAGGTACAAAGGGTTTATGGGGGAGCTGTTGAGTGACGCACGCACACACACACACACACACACACACACACACACACACACACACACACACACACACACACACACACACACTCACTCTCCTTCTATGTTGGGACACCATTGAGTAAAAAGGAAAGGTTTTTTAAAGGAAATCCTGCAGGGTTAACAGTCTCTGTTGTCCACAGGAGGCCTAATGAATGAACGTGACGGGGGGCGGGGAGTCGCAGCAACAGGCTAAATCTGGACACTAACCAATGCAGATCACACAAAGGTTGAGATGCTAGAAAAAACAATAAAAGAAAGACTTGTTTCATGTGAAGTGAAAGTGTTCTCTCACAGGTGCCTTGGTGTGACCGTAGGCCGTAAAAAAAGTGGACACCAGTGTGATTGACAGCTGTAATTGTCCAATAGGAGCCTCTGAACTTCTGTTTGTAGAATCACGAGTCTTGAAGCTTCAAAACGGGAGTTCAGATTATTTCGGGTGAAGTCAGTTTGGCTGAGATTGAGTAGCTCTGTCTGTGTGGGAGTTAAAATAAACCTAATAAGCTTCTCATGACAACCTGCAGAAGATTCCACTGGACGCCCTGATGAGTCTTTCCTCCTACACTCCATACGATCGCTCGCTCTCTCTCTGTAGCAATTAAAAATGTGGAATGAGGAGTTTGGGAAACTGTCAATCTTCAGTCTGCTAACCACAGATGTTTCTAATCCTTCCTCCCTCCCTCGGCTCATACATTCTGCTACATACTAAACACCTACTGTGAATCCCATTAAAAGGGTTTTTAAATTCACATTCCCAAGTGTGAGACATCCACGCTGACACAGTTTAAACCTCCAGGTCACAGCCTGCTGCAACAGGTTAAGTACAAGGTTATCTACATATGTTTCCTGTTAAAAGAATAAATTCAATCTCTTATATGCACATGTGCAATAACCTCTTATAATTTTAAGTTGCTTACAGTCCATTCACTCGTTTTAATTTCTGTTTATTAGCTCTACCATTAGTGATGGTACCACTGTGTGGTTTTGTACATCACAAGATAAAGCACTCACAGAAAGTCGATCGTGATTGAGGGGAAATGGAAACAGGTCGATTGGGATGTGGGAAACATTGAATGTTTCAAAGACTTTGAAGAATTTGCTCTCCAGCTTACAGTGAGAGTCGGTAACTTCGAGGTGCATTCAAGAAACCTCATAAATGTTATCACTCTGCAAACACACATCACAGGAAGTCCATTTAATAATAACTGCTGCTGCTGCCACCTTCTGGTAACAGATGCGTCACAAATGAGGTCATTGGAGTAGAAAGATTTGTTATATTTCTATTATTATATATAGTTATGTATATTTTCTTTTATTTGACTTAATATAGCTCTGTATTTAAGTGAATGACACAATTCAACATTCAAGTGATATGTTCTGGCCTTTTCATGTAGATGTTGGGTTTAATATTGTGATATTTACATGTCAGTGTTTGCACTCAATGTTAATTTGTAGGTCGATGGATGATTACGCACTTTGTTGTGAAGCCAAACCTTTCAAATATTTCATGTAATAAAGCACACACGCGCGAGAAGTGAAGTGGACTGATTATAAATCTATCCCACGATGCCAGCTTCAATGATTGGTGTGCGTCTGCCATCATCACCCACTTAATGCTGCCAGGCATGAAGAAAAACAGGTGACTGTATCTGGACTCTCTCAGGACTGAGACACGCTATATAATCACCGACACTGCGATGAGGTCATGACAGGAGGAGGCCTGCTGGGAACTGTGTGGAGGAGGCGTTCACAGAGAAGAACCTGTGTTTGCCCGTACGTGGACTCCAGAGTCTGTGCCAGTGAAGTGAACTTGATACGACTTACAAACACACACGTCTACAGCGGCAGTTAAAACACACACTTGGTCACAATGACAGTGTTATCGCCACGAGGCGCGCGCAGCACTTGACTCACACTCAAGCCTAACTAACACATGAACGTGTGAATGAAAGCATCAAGTGTGCACTTGGTCACTTCACAAAGGGTGAATCTGAGAGATACGAAGATGTTTTCAAGTGTGTTTGTCTGAGGTAGAGACCGGGAATGTCCCCATCCGATTAAATCGGACTGACTCTAAAATCTCCAATACAACAGTCCATTCCGCTCCAGCTCTTATATCCAGCAGCGCCCGTTGTGATCACATGGGCTCTGCGTGTTGGATGCATGTAGATCACATGATCATAACAACAGTGTGTGTCCCCGGGCTCCGGGTTTACCTGCGGCACGAGTCACTCACTCGTGTGGGTTGGGCTAATCCAAAATAGTGAAAACAAGGGGGGTGTTCTCTGAAGAAACACAGGTGCTCTGAAAACACCCCCATTAGCACTTGGTACTTTCCTCCTGATGAAATGAACCATAGACTGTATGAAATGAACATGGCAAAAAATCCAATATTCTTATGTTGAAGGTTAAAATTGATGTAACCATTGGTTAATAATAAACGGGGCAGTTTTTCTCATACTAGTGTTCTCTGTTTAAGTAATATCACTTGATCAAGCCTATTCTAACATTACACACTACAAAACATGTCATTAAAGTATGTATGATTTGTGCTGATATCGTATCGCAAGTGAAAAAGTTGTATCACTGTCATCTACTCCGACTTAACAATGTCTTAAGAACATGTTCACCTCATTTGCTCACTGTTGAACTGAACCTGCTCACTCCCTGCACCAAACCCCATAGAGAAAATCTGTGATTTTACGTCACAGCACACAGGAGTTACTCAGCCACCCACTGCCTCCTTCACTAAGTTCAGACGTGTTATTTTGTGAATACTTTGAAAATCCTTCATTCAAATTTACGTAAGTGACCTAAACTGATCAACTAAGGCAGCAGTAGACCAGCAGCACTTGTGTCCCTGCAAGATAAAAACGCTGATTTTCTCTATGGACTTTGGTGTGGAAGACTGAGCAGTTAACAAACTTTCATTTCCATGATGTCCAACAGTGAGATAGAGTAGAGAACATGTTCTCAAGGTGTCATAGACTTCAGCAGGTGCAGATTTGATGATAAATGGCTAAAATGAGTTTCAGTGTCAGCAGAGACAAATGTGACAGAGACAACAAAAAAGGAAAGAAACATCCTCATCCTTATCTATGAAACTGTGACTGGTTGAGAGGACGTGAGTGAGGAGGTCAGATGGTCAGTGTGATGGTGAGAGGAGAACGACAGCGACACAGCACAGACCAGTCACAACTTGATATCTACTCTGGAAACTTTTGGCACACAATCAAAGGTGTGTGTGTGTGTGTGTGTGTGGAGGAGGCGGAGAGGCAGAGCAGATGTCTGATTGTGTATAATCATCGGTTTTCTTGTCGTCTTTCATGTGTGTTTTCTGTCTGTGTTTATTTGTCTGTGGAAACACGCTTCACACCTGCCATTAAAAAAAACATATTCAGTAAATAATCCATCACAAAACTGAAGCTGCGGGCCGTGCAATATCTGGCCGAGGGCCGTGATTTGCCCGCGGGCCGGACTTTGGACGCCCCTGTTGTTGAGTGATGTGTTGAAAACAATAGAAAATAGTGTGATTGTGCAGTGAAGTCGCGTGGGAAAGTCCTTTTTATCACATGGTGGTATAAACGTCAGTGTACAGTATCACTGTGGCAGCTGTTTAACCGCGGGGCAGGTGACAAATCGCCCACTGTTGTCAAACCTATTCTAGGATAACGGTTTAAAAAAAGGCGTGACATCATTAAAAGATGGTGAAACCTGACTCTGAGCCAGAGAGAGAGTCTACAGACATACAGAAGCCTGCAGGGCATCTCAGAGGGGTCGACCAGGATTATCAGGAGACACAGACCGGGCTGAGTCTCTCTGTCTGTCTCTCTGTCTGTCTGATTTCAGGGTCACAGTTTTATCATATCTACTGTATGTCTGCTGGTCTTTAGCCACATCCTGATACTCCCTTTTCTTTTCAAGGCTTTCACGACATAATTCATTCTTTGACTACGACAGAATATGAGCTCCATACTGAAGGAAAACATGTTCTTCTACAATACTGTACATACAACTGCATTAAAGGTACAGTGTGGAAGGTTTCATGTTGCAGCTGAACATCCCTCGTCTTCAACAGTCTCGTCCAAGTGTGCTGGAGAACTTATGAACCTTCATTTAGAGTTAAAACTCATAAAAGCTGTTTTAGTTTGTCCATTGTGGGCTACTGTACCGGCCACCTCCACAGAGAGGAGCCTGCTCCTGGGATTAATGTACTCATTCTGAGTCAATGAAAAGACAAGAATTCATACAAGTGACTTTTAAGTTATAAATAAACTAAATTAAGACTTTCTGCTTCAGTATCTGGTAAATGAAAATGGTTTCACCTAATGTGTATTCAAGTTTACCTTCTCCCACAGTGACAGTGTCAACGTCAACAACAACAACAACAACAACAACAACAACATATCCAAACTTTACCTTAACTTTTAGTCTTATTTTTGCTATTTCTCTATATTGTACATTCATAGATGTAAAAGTGCTTGTGCATTATTTAAAACCTTTATCTTTACCGTCTTTGCTGCTGTGACTAATAAAGAACTATCTTATCATATCTTATCATATCTATATTTTACACACCGCATGAACCGTTAAGGTTTTACATTAACAGCACCCACATCAAATGTCTTTGTAAGATGCAGTAAACTCACAGTTCTCTGACATCTTACAAAGACGTGTAATGTTGCTTTTCCCTTCATTTAACAGCCATTTGTATCCGTGTGTGTGTGTGAGTGTGTGTGAGTGTGTGTGAGTGTGTGTGAGTGTGGATGTGGCATCAGTGTGTCACATTCCACTGGAAGCAGCCAGCGAGACACACAGTTTGCTGTGACATGGACCGGCGTAAACAATGCAGGAAACCAACAGACAGACAGACAGACAGCAGCAGGGACAGACAGCACTGGTTAGAGCCAGCGAGAGAGACTGCCCTGTTAGGAGTGAGCAGACAGACAGACAGACAGACAGCTGATGATCTGCATGCCTGATGTGATGCGAGTGTGGGACTGGAAGGCGGCACAGGTGTCTATCTATAAATGCAAAGAACGTCCGTCCGTCTGACTGTCTGACTGTCTGTCACATAACTGTCTAACTGTTTGCTTGACAGGCTTCAGACTTTGACGCTGTTGGGATCCAAATGTGACAGATAGATCTCTGAACGCGTCCCTTCTGACCCCAGCAGTGGATATTCCATTCCCCTGTCTGTCCATCACATATCTGATGAACTGTGGTGTTGCAGGTGACAACCACAGAGCTCCAGTGTGTGCGGTGCCTACTTTGACGTTGTTAGGATAAGACATGCAAGAGATATGGGTAGAGATGTGACAGACACATAAGAGCGCTGCTTCTGCCCCCACTAACAGACAGTTAGACAGACGGGTGAACACAATGTTCGCTTGATTTAGCAGGTGATGAACTAAGAGCTCCAGTGTGTGTGTGTGTGTGTGTGTGTGCTGCACCTACTTTGAGTACCGTTGTTTGGATAAGACATGGAAGAGATATTGGTAGAAGTGTGACAGATATAATCATAGCCAGACTTCTGTCATTATATAAATAATCACAACAACAATATGTCAACATGCCAATCTGAAAACTCTGATCAGATACAGCATAAACATTCAAATACTCAAACATACAAACAACCAATGACACCATCACACAGTGACTTTAAAACCTGAAGTAAAGTCAACAGCCTTTTTATTTTTAACTCCTCTCTGCTAACGAGTTTACATTGTCCCTCCGCTCGTCTCCGTCCTCTCTTTGCTTTGCTCTTAACGAATGGACGGTCAACTCCCTCAGCCAAACATCCAGCTGTTCTCCTCCCTCCTCGCCTCTTTATTAGTCTCAGCTACCATCGCTCTCTTCTCCCCTCTCTCACCTGCCTCTCACCTTCTTCTCTCTTTTTTCATCCTCCCGTCTTTAATGAAATCACAGGGCCTCGCTTACAACAACAGCCGTCGACCTTAATGTCGTGTCTCATTTCATGAGACATGACCCTAACCCTAACCCTTCATGTGCTCAGAGTGAGAGGTGCTAACAAACATTCCAGTATATGATTACTCGTCCTCCCGTTCGTTCATGTGACATTAACAAAAGTCAGTTTAATACTTGATGTATCACAGACTGTAACTTTTGTCCAAGTGTGTGTATATTTGTATTTTTGTGACTTAAGTTGTAAATTTCTTGTGGTGTACCACAAGGATCTATCCTGGGCCCCATTGTTTTTGTTTTGTTTTATTAAGCTTTACAACATGAACCCTGTTGAATGTCTTGCCTATTTGATTCATTCAGGATTATACACTTCAAACACCTAAATGCTTTTTTGCATCGAGCATGAACATCAACAAAGCCTCATCACCCCTTCTTACAGAACTACTACACTTATTCAAATCACTTCAACGCTCTCTTCAGACGTCTGAGAACACGCTAAGTGTAAAACAATTTATCTATGCCAGCATAAGTCTATGATGACTTAAGAACATGTTTGCAGGATTATCTCACCATTAAACAGCCTGAAGTGTGTAATCTGCTCAATCCCCTGCACCAAAGTCCATTGAGAAAATAAGCATTTTTAGCTCATGGGTGCACAGTAGCTGCTGCTCTACTGCTGCTACTACACTTTGGTGAGTTTGTGTCATTTATGTAAATCCAAACAAAGGTTTTCAAACACCAAAGACAAAAAAAAACATGCTTGCACTCATGTGCGGCTGTGATGTCAAATTTTCTCTATGGAGTTTGGTAGTGAAAAGCAATACTAACTTTTATGTGTATTTATCTTCACTTTATTACAAACATTTAGAATTAATGTCAAACAACACTATATTATATGTGGGGATTAGGTAAATTGGACACTCTAAATTGACCATAGGAGTGAGTGTGAGAGTGAATGGTTGTTTGTCTCCATGTGTGTGTGTGGCCCTGCGATGGACTGGCCAACTGTCCAGGGTGTACCCCGCCCATCGCCCCGCCTATCGCCCCATGTAGCTGAGATTGGCACAGCACCCCCCGCGACCCTCTGGTGGAGGATAAAGCGGTAGATGATGACTGACTGACTGACTATATTTCCATTCATTATTTAACTCTCTTTGACTGTGGCTCAGCTGTTTGAGAGCCTGAGTGTGCGGCTGTCACACACACACACACACACACACACACACACAGAGAGGGTTTCAGTGAGTGAGGCCAGACAGTGGCGGTTACAGTAACCAGGCCTGGCACTGCGAGGCAGCTGCTCTCACAGGAGGAGACACACTCACATTCCTGTCCCATCCCCGCTGGAGACGTCTGAGTCACTTTGCTCTGGAGAGGAAATATGAAACAAGGCATCGGGTCGAGCAACAGGTGGACAGTGGATCAGGACTGGAATCCTGCCCGTCCTGTCTCTCTCTCTACAGCCTGAATTCCCACATGTCTGCAATTACTTTCAAGATTGACGATCATTGTGACAGAGATAATGTCAAACAGCCTTTTTCAGTCTCCCTGACCTCTCTGTTAAACTTACAGCAGAGATTTTCACTGATATAATTAAAAAATAATAAGTCAATGTCAAAAATCTTGGGGTAAATCTCAGTTCATATCACTCACAAATCTGTAGAATTCACCTCGGGTTGCCCACTCCGGACACTCTGCCATGCGTGAAGCACACATGTGCAGCAGATGTTGCTGTGACCAGCTCACACAGCAGTTACTCTGTGCTGTGGATGTGATAAGTGATTACGATGTGTGTGTGTGTGTGTGTGTGTGTGTGTGTGTTTGCCCTGCTGCTCAGCAGCTGCTCGGGGGAGACGCAGATGTGTTTCCCCCGAGCACATCTGCGTCTCTGTGGCCGCTAATCAGAGTCTGTGATGGAGACAATCTGGCTTCAGCTCACGCGGGACCTGTCGTTAGTGCCGGCGTGTGCGTCGCTGAGCTTATTCAGCATTGAAATAATCATCGGTTTATATGAACAAGATTACAAAAACAACAACGTGCCTTTGTTACACATTATTTCTGCTCTTTCTCTGAAGTCAATTATGTAATTACACCGTCTGACTCTTACTGTTCGTGGTGAATTGCCTTCCTGTGTGTGCGTGTGTGTGTGTGTGTGTGCGTGTGTGTGTGTGTGTGGTCTGATGACCTTATGTTTCCCCCTGAGCGAGAACAGGAAAAACAATGAAAACTATTCTTTGGAAACCTTAATCTATTATCATCCCATAACTTTGGGTTTAAATACAGTAACTACACACACACACACACACACACACACACACACACACACACACACACACAGACAAAAAAGATGGAGTATTTCAGTGACTATTATTTTCTTTATAGATTAAACTGTTGATTATTTTCTGGATGAATCAAATAGTTTGGTCAATAAAGTGGATTTTTTTTTGTCTATAAACCAAAATGATTTAGTTTTTATTGATTTCTTTGTTAAACGGAGCAAATATCTACATTTAAGAAGCTGTAAAATCGCTAAGTTTATATTAATTATTAAAAACACTCAAACTAATCAATTCATGATCAAAATAGCTGCTGGTTCACTTAGTAATGGAATAATAAACAAATAAACGAAAGCCAAATCCTGGGTTTGAGGCTGCTGAGTCATCAATACTGACTTAAACAGAGTGACTCAGCAGTTTTAACTCAGCAGTTAAATCTGGGAACAGTTCACTGTTTTCAGACTGAACCAATAATGACCTTTTGTGTGGAGCAGTGACCTGGAACACAGACACACAGACACACAGACACGCAGACAGACAGACAGCTGCAGCAGCCTGTTTACGAGACACAGGCTTTTATATGTGTGTGTGTGTGTGTGCGTGTGTGTGTGTGTGTGTGTGTAATTACAGGCCAACAAAATGAAACCGTGAGACTTTTAAAAACCTGAACCTGAATCTGAAATATCTTGTTCCCTCCTCTCTACCTGACACCACCACCTCTTTACCTTCACTCTCTTTCCTTCCTGACACCTTATTTCCTTTCCTTGCTTCCTAAAACCATTTCCTTTGCCTGCTTTCCTTCCTTCCATCTGTCCTTCCTTCCTTCCTTCTTCTATTACGCAATAATTCATTTGGAGATCTCAGTGTACTTCAATCTTCTTTGTCTTTGGTGTATTTCTGTGGCACCGTTACAGCGCCACATACAGGCCAGCCATATACACTACAGTGTGATAGGTAGGTAGATACTGTATCAATCCCAGAGTAATCAGGGTATCCAGTAGCTGATCAAGGAGTCCACACTCAAATATCACGATGAGGTCGATGCATGAACTCAGTGAAGGTTCAAAATTAACTCTCACAAAGCGGCAAAAAAAACGGGTCTAAAGCCAGGTTCACTCAGTCATGTGAACATAGTAGAGTGCTCACATGACTGAGTGAACACTCTACTATGTTCACTCAGTCATGTGAACATAGTAGACACATCACAGACGTCTCCTTGTTGAGGTTCAGCGCCTCGTCAATAAAACGTCAATATTAAGGATCTTCGTGTTAAATAAAGCTGGATTAACAGCACTGTTGTGTTCACCTCCTCACTGTAAACACCTGCCAGCTGCTTTCAGCTTCTCCACTGTAGCAGACCCTTCATTGTTCTGACTGTGATCAGCTGACTGTTTCATACTCCTCCTCCCTAATGTCCTCCTCCACCTCCCTTTTTTTCATCCAGAGAAGCCTTTGCCGACAGGATGAGGAAACCTAACTCACCGTCCTTTCATGTAAACAAACCTGTTCTCTCTCTCTCTCTCTCTCTCTCTCTCTCTCCACCCCTTCTCCCTCAAGTCTTTCTCTCTTTTTTCTATCCAACCCCTTCTCTTTTTTCAGCTCCTCTCTCTCTCCTCTCTCTCGCGCTGGTGGCTTTACCGCACCATTGTTCTGCTATCTGCACATTTCCAGAGGCTAACGCTCATAAAAGCAATGGGAACACACTGTCTCACTCCCACACACACACACATACACACACAGACACACACACCTGCAACAAAGGTGAATTACTGAGGATTTACTCTACATCATGAGGCAAACCCCGATCCTCTTTCATGTACATTTTTCCTTCCTTTCTTCCTTCCCAGTTCCTTCCTTCCTTCCTAAAGAGGATTAATCATCAGTTCGTCCCTCAGTCAAACACAATCACAGTCACACAGAGATCAAAAGCTAAAGTGTAAATGTTAATGTGACAATGTAACAGCTACACATAAGAACCTGAGGCCTGACACAACTTAGCTTCATACACACACACACACACACACACACACTTTACATGCAGCAGTCTTACTGAGGACACTCATAATGCATTCCCTCACCTCTTACCTTAACCTTAATCATCACAGCTAAATGCATGAACTTAACCAAACCTAACCTAATCTTAACTTAACCTAACCTAATCTCATTTTAATCAAACCTAATCTTAACCTAAACTAAACTAACCTATCCTAACTTAACTTAACTAGTTGGACTGAGGAAAGGATTTGGGCTTGTAACCAGAAGGTGACTGGTTCAATCCCCAACTGGTGTGTGTGCAAAAAGTTACTAATTCTAACTATTTTACCCTTAAACCAACACTTTAAAACTAAAAAGCCCTTTAAAGTCACAAAGTGTCCTCACTGCCTTAACAAAGCTTTATCCCTTACCTTAACCATAACCAGTTAATGCCTAACCTTAACCTTAACCTGACTACAATTCAAATATTAGTCCTAAACTTCTAACCAGTTCCTCAGAAATGAGGTTCTGCCTCATTAGGACCAGATTTTGGTCTCCATGAGGACTACTGGTTCTGACAAGGTCAGTGATTACGACAGAGAGGGTCCTAAAGAGGTAACGCATACAAGAACACACACACACACACACACACACACACACACACACACACACACACAGGACCTCCTTCCACCCCCACCCTCAATAAAGAAGAATCAGAAAGAGAAAAGAGGAAACACACACACACACACACCAATTAACCCCGATTCTGACCCGCGGTCTTGACCTTTGACCTTGCAGCTCGTCCTCAGGGGCGTCCAGACTCTGAACAGACAGCTCTCTATCTCCATAAAGACAGTGTGTGAGGTTTTTACACACACACACACACACACACGTTGGACATTGCATTGACTTACATTCATTTCCTGGAGACTTATTCTAACCTTAACCACAATTACTACTGGCCTAATCCTAATCCTAATCCTAACCCTAACCTCAACCTAACCTTAAAACAAATCTTCACTTTAAAATGTAGTCTTTTACGTGATGGGGACTTGATTTTTGTCCCCACAAGGAAGACAAGTCCCCATAATGTGACTGTGTAACCAGGTCCCCACAACATGAGTAATACCCGCACACACACACACACGCGCGTCTCTTATTGTCCTCACATGAACTGTCCTGAGACATTTGCTGCTTTATCTCACCTTAAAGATTGTAAACTTGTCACTGGCCTGCACCAAAGGCACTGCTGGTCCACTGCTGCTAACACAACACTTCAAACCCCGAAATCTCAGAATAACACATTTGAACTAACGTTAGTAAGTTAGTAAGAGTTGTAAAACTGTGCATTTACTGCTCTAACTAAAGAAATAAAATAAAATAATGAAGACAAAGCACCTCTAACCGATTTAATGCCGCCTGCCACTTAATATCACATTAAAATGAGTGATTTCTTTTTTAATAGTTATGTTTTTTAATAAATAGATTTGTTTTGCAGCTTCTGTGAAATATTCTCGCCCACCACAAGTGAACCGTTGTGTTAGACCTCCTGAATTAAGGGAACACACACATCACACATGAAAATGTGCGATTTATTGACAATAAAATGATGAAACATCCGAAAGCAAGAGGAAAATCACTAACTTCTGACTGGAAATGGAATGACCTTCTAGTGTCATTACAGTGAAGTGATGAGTGATGTTCTGGGTGAAAAAGGCGACAGTTGTGCGGTTGTTGTGCGTGTGTGGTGTTTGATGGACACCTTGGGTGGTCACAGCAGGACCTCACAGGGAACAATGTGTTTGAGGTTTTTACTGAGGGTCGTTCAAGTCTTTGCTGCTCAGTCCACTCGGACCAGTGCAGGTGTCTGTGACACAAACACTTTTATGTCTTCACATCAGTCGCTCACAGGCACCGGGGTCAGGACCCACACTTAAGGTCGCGGGATAATCTTCAATAAATCAATAAATATGTTTTTCCAGCCTTTTACTAAAGATTTTTTGAACCTATTCTCTAAATAACATGTATAAATCAAGTTTTGTTTCATTTCATAAATCTATTGAAAAAGAAAATGATGCCATAACAAAAGGTGCATATTCAGAAATGTTATAGTGGAAACTATTTTGAACTATAAACAATATAAAAATGTATATTGTGAAGTGAGTTGTGACTGTTTGAGTGGGTTTAAGCAGGTGAAATTATTTAAAAGTCGCCCAATATGGGTTTTTCATTTTTTTTAAATTAGGGGAAATTATGTCCAATAATTGATGCTGATTGTCTTTTTTTCCACCATCTTTCTACCAACACTTAAATGATAACAAATACAAAAACTGCAATATAAGTGTCTAACATGCATCATTTGTGAGAGTATATTTATATATATATAAATATATATATATATATAAATATATGTGTATATACATATATGTAAATATGTGTATATACACACATATTCATATATATATATATATATAAATATATATGTATGTAAAGTCTATACACTGTCTATACACAGAGTTGAGACAGAAGTGTCCAGCGCTGAGCTGTAGGTGAGTGTGAAGTGTCAGAGTCTCTATTTGCAGACTCAGCTGGTCTTTTTAAGGAGAACCATAAACAGAGACAGGGACGACCCCAGAGAGCAGGAGGTCACCGGGGCCCAGAAAAAGAAACATCAGCTCCAGTATCTTATCACTCACTCACTCATTTACACCACCTCACATCCGACATGTCACATCCTGACTTCTGTTACTCGGGATTGGGATTATTAATCCTAATATAACACACGATAACTGTGACTGAGCTGCTTTTGTACCAAATGTGTCATAACAACAACAGATTATGTTTTAGATATCCAGCGTTCAGGTGCAGATCTAAGTAAATATGTATGAATATTACATTTGTTTAAGTGATTGGATAATTATGGATGAGGATTAGGTCCACATGTGAGACTGAAGTCAGAATTCTACCTTAAAAATTCTGAATTTGATCTCAGAATTACAATTTCTTTCTTGGTAATCTGAGATAAATGTCAAAAGAATTCTATATTTATTCTTAGAATTTGGATTTTTCTCAAAATTGCGACTTTCTTTTCCTTTTTTTAATTTTGCGATTGAAACAAACATCTATAATAAAGCATTATACATATTATATAACTAAATGACTGAGCCATATACTCTATAAAAACTCATTGTATTCTCATTTTACAAAAAAGAATCATCACTAGAAGTCAAGTCAGTTAAAGTTGTTCAATTTTCTTGAGTTAGTTACGGTAAACACATGCTTAATATTCATTTAATAACAGTGGATGGACACACATAAATGTGCATTTTCTGCTCATTTTTGGGGGAAATTATGTTCAAATTTACTACAAAAATGTATGGAAGTTGTTGTTTATGTTAAAATCCAAGTATGAAGCACATTCACATTCAGACAACTTTACTGATCATCACAATGACAAGTCACAACAACAAACCAGCAAAAACCGCAATAATAAAGCAATAAATACAAGATTCCATCATTTAAAAGAAGAGCAGTTTGTGCTTCAGAGAGTGAGGAATAACAAAGTGTACAGTAACGTGACTGTAAGAAGCTCAGTGACCTCACTGACCTGGAGACACTCGTTTCATCTCCACTCATTCACAGAAAACACAGAGTTTTACTCACCGCAGAGCAGCGTGATCGTCAGTGACGCTCTCATCGTCCACGCTCACGACCGAACACCACCTGTGTGGACGCACATCACAGCCACTTTATTAGGTACACCTGTTGTCCTGCTTCTTAATGTCAACATCTACTCTTACACATGCAGACGTGTTCAAGACGAGCTGCTGAAGCTCAAACTAAGCATCACAAGGAGGAATAAATGGGAATTTAGTAGGTGAGTGCTCATATGAAGACAAACGGACATCTACTGTCTTTTCTTACATTTAAAGTGATAAAAATGAGGTTTTGAAGACACTTTGACGTTGAGTTCCTCAGTGTTAAACACCGTCGACATCTCTGCTGCTCAGACCTGCACCGAACGTGTGTATATTTAAAAAGTTGTTGTGTTTTTACCTCTCTGTTGATCCTCAGTCTCTCTCCCTCTCTCTTCTTCAGCTCCTGCTGTTGCTGCTGTTGCTGCTGCTGTTGTTGCTGCTGCTGCTGCTGCTGTTGCTGCTGCTGCTGTTGCTGCTGCTGCTGCTGCTGCTCCACTTGTTGCTCAGCTGAGGCTCCGTTCACTCCTGTGCTCAAACTTCTCCTCTGCTCTGCTCCTGCTGCACTCACTGCTTCTGCTGGAAAACACGGCCTGGACTGCGGGACTCTGGAGCAGGAGTGTGAGCGATAGCATCCGTCTGCAGACTAAAGTGAGGGGGGCCCCTCGAAAGTAAAAGTCTTACCATATATGACATTTACTGTACTTAAGTATTTAAAACTCATTTTTCTGGGTTAGGGTTAGACAGGTGGCTTTCAACTGTAAGGTTGTGGGTTCAATTCCTGGCTCTGCTAGTCTATGTGTGTCCTTGAGCAACACACTTACCAGACCATAATACCAACTCTTCTTCTCCTGGTTTTATTTGGTAGTAACGAGTCAACGAGTAAGATAGAGGATAGAGGAAATGTAGCGGTGTAAAAGTTGCTAGAATAATAAAAAAGTAAAGTACAGATACGTAAATATTGTACTTAAGTAGAGTAACAAAGAATTTGTACGTTGTTACATTTACAACACAGCGTAAATCAATGTCACTACAATACAATTGAAATACGACTTTCCCCCGACTTCTCTACTGGAATGCGATAAACTCGGAAGCTCCGACTTCCAAAGTAAATGGAATGCGAGCATTAAGGGTCACGATCAGAGAGAGGGGGCGGGACTACAAATTGTCCAAATCGCTTGTAGTCCCACCCACTATATATACCTTCTTAAAGGTCCAATGTGAAACATTCAGGAGCGTTTACTGGCAGAAACTGAATATAGTGTTTTTATATAAGTGTATAATCACTTTAAAATAAAAATAAGACATTTAAGGTGCGTTTCCACTGCATGAACTCATACCAGGCACTTTCCACTTACAAGAGAGTGCCACCAACTGGACTGGAAAGTGTTGTGCTACAGGAATGTGCTCGATCAGAGCGTTGGTTCCATGTGGAATCAAACTGCAGGTATGTGCGGATCCAGGTGGACAAAAGTACAAATGGACTGAGCACCAAATTTACTTCTCGTCCACCCTAGTGGACACTCATAGTATGACACTGCCCTCATGTTGTGAAAGGGAGGGGTCTCACAATCGGACGTCACTAATTCAACCAAGCTTGGTCCTAAACTACAGTAATAAACTACAGTAGAATACACTATTTATATATTTACCGTGGTACTACAGTAGAGGGGCCCCTCTCACTTTCCTACCCCCAAACTCCCTTGAAACACCCCTGACCACTGGAAGAAAACATAGTGCAGATCCAGTAAATGTGATTTCCCTCTCCTTCATCGTCAGGTTTCAGGTTCTCCCACCTCATGTTTTCCGACGAGCCCCCCGCTCTGACCCCGCGTGTGCTGGTCACTGTGGCTCTGCAGACACAGAGCAGGAATGCACGCTCCCTGCTGGATGGAATAGATGACCCTTTGATTTGGCAGCACTTTATACACATATATTTAATATTTCTTACCCATTAAAAACAAATAGAGAGTGACATTGTTGCCCAGCCGATTGAAGTAGGGAGTGTAAGGGTCTGCAGTTTTAATTAGTTAAGAATGTTGAGTCTATTGTTTCTCTTTTCTTCATTATTACATGTGTGTATTGTAATGTTTAATGTCTTTGGCCCCCAGGAAGAAATAATACATTTACTTTGTAATGCATTATATATACTTATATATGTATATATATATATATATATATATATATGTATATGTATATATATATATATATATGTGTATATATATGTATACATACATATATGTATACATATATAAGTATATATAAGTGTGTATATATATATATATATATATATATATATATATACATACATACATGTTTATACACACTGTGTATTGTCATTATTATTATGATTATAATTATTATCAAATCAGACTAGACTACACAGGTGCAGAGCTTTGTTTCACTCTGATGTGTGCAGGTGTTTGAGCCTCGGGCTGCTGTGTGTGTGTGTGTGTGTGTGTGTGTGTGTGTGTGTGCGTGTGTCTGTGCTGTCATATTACTCACATTCCCTGTGCTGCAGGTTTATTAAGACCCAGTGCCAGAGGCTGCAGAGAGCAGAGTGAGTGGATGGAGACATGACAGCAGCTCATGGTCAAAGTGCTTGATTTTCTTTCTCAGCAGCTCAGATTACAAATATTAAACCCATTATTCCAAACCTTTACAGTTCAGTGACCTCCCTGCATGTCCTTTTTGGGCCTTTGGTTGCCTGTTTGACCTCTTTAATCACAATATCCATGATGTCAAGGTAAGATTTAAGATTCTCTCAAGACCATAAAGTACCAAATATTTTAAAATTGGTTCTATTTCAATCAGCAACAACAGTGCAATTCCAATAATTCCACTCATATCTTATCCCTCGATTCTCTTTGAACAATATTTATGAGCTGATACATCAAATATGAAATAACAAAGTATGTGACAGTACTAATAAAGGGCACTTTTCTGCACAGTAAGTGGATAAATATAATTATTTACTAATATAATCAAGTGAAAGTTCATGTTTTCTGAAGTGTGTTCAAATCAGCACTTCCTGAGCTGAGGGCGCCCTCTGCTGGTCACTGAAAACATGGCCACCAGCGAGTACACAAGTTAAAAGTGATTTAAAAGACAGCAGAGAAGCTTCAACCGCCGCTTTGCTCTGAGGGCGAGTCGGCACTTTTCTAAAGTGACTCCAACTATTTCCGGTCAGAAAAGGCGGGCTCGTCGTTAAGTGGCAGCCATGTTGGAGTAGGAGTTATATTCGTTTGAGTCCAGTGACTACTTTTATTTTAATTTTTTTTAACACATTTTGAATTCACGACATGGGTTAAACACAGCACTGTTAGTTTATAACGCTATTTTGACTGTGTCGTCGTTCCCAATTGACGCAAAAACAGTAAGTAAACTAGTAAAGTGCAAAGGTTCTGTGAGTTTTGGGGTAAAATGTGAAGAAGAATAACTCTAACTTTAAATAGGCTTCTACGCACCTTGTGCTCAAACCCGAACAAGGTTGTGGAATATTTAAATGGTGTTTTTCTTATTATTTTTCCTCTAAGTTTCCAAGAAACGTGTGTAACATAATACCACAGCTCTCAAACTGCCACATACTGTCTAACTTAAATATCTGCTGTAGAAAATGTGATATATACTGTGATATTCCACGGGATTAACTCAATCTCAATGACCTGGGAGTCACTGAGTGTAGTTTGGTCAATAAGAAGTCGGTCAAGTGGAAAAAAATAACAATATTTATGACGATATTTCACATCAATTATACAATATATATACATATATATATATATATATATATATATATATATATATGTATGTATGTATGTATGTATATATGTATATTTATTTATATATATATATATATATATATATATATACACATATATATAAATATTATCACAATATAAGCGTAAAATAAATCTATGAACTGGCAAGTTTGAGATCTCTGGTATTATTCTACATAAAATCCAAAAGCAATTTTGAAAACACACACAAAACAAATGAGGTAATGAATTTACATAAACTGGATTACATTTATTTGTCTCCATCCAATTTTCCCTCATAAAAATACTTGTATTTATACGTATTTAGTCATATTTTTGTAATAAAAATAAACACATGTAATTCAAAATCAGTCTACGTATGTTGTCATAATGTAAATACCAAACTGGTCAAAGATAATAACTTTCTGATAACATACTGTCATATATTTCTTCTTGTTTATTATCACTATTATTATTATTGTTATTATTATCATCATTATTCAAGAAATCAGTCATCATGGTGTGAACAATGAAAAACAAAACAAATACTCTCCAAAAGTCAGCCACTTGTGATAAGTTAAAGACACAAAGACGTCGCACAACAGCGATGAGGTCTTGTCAAAAAGTGGTTGGTACAGTACATGGACAGGCGATATAACACTTGATGGGTAGCATATAACAACTGAAATAGCAGTGGAAAGTTAAAAAGGCACCAGAGCAGCATTGTCATTTTCATAAATGATGTCATACACATGTGGACAAATCTGTTGCTTCTCTTGAAGCATGTAGAAACAGACTTCAAACCGATACAAGTACACGGTGACATGCTTCAAAGTACACAAGCTGACGTAGGGTCACAGGTCACCAGTTCATCACTGATATAAACAAATATTCACCCTCATATTCACACACAGTTAAGTTACAGTGTCCAACAAACATCTGCATGGTTTCGGACTGTCGGCGGAAACCACGGTATCCGGAGGAAACCCTCTCGCACACACAGGAAGGCCCCCAGGATTCAAACCAGTGACCTTCTGGCTGTGAGGCAACAGTGCTAGCCACTACACCACTGAGTGACCAGCTTCTAGGAGAATATTCTTGAGACACCTGAGACAGCTGCAGCAGAAACTGCCATAAAGAACTGTGAAGTGACACTATTATCACCAACATTCAAATACACTGGAGGCAGATTTATTCTCTCTTCATCCTCCTCTTCCTCACATATACTTCACACACTGCTATAGTGACATTAGATTAAGATGGGGCGAGATTATTAACACGAATGTCATGGCCAGAAATGGCTCCTCTTGTTATCCGTCAGATTATTATTCTATCCGTGGCTTTGTGGTCATTTTTGAGGCCGTTAACGTGAATAAAAACTCTTGAAACTTGGCACGGAGGTCAGGTCTTGGGAAAATGTGACATTGGCATAGATCCCGGACCCGTGCGTTACTCTCTATAGCGCCCCCTAAGGTGAGAACAGAGGCAAAATTGAGTTCCACTGAATTTCACAGAAAATGGTGGGAAGATGTTTTAGACCAAGACGAACAAAAAAGCCGACCGTAACCATGGCCTCCACTCAACAGGAAGTCAGCCACCCTACGTGAATGAGTGAAATCGTCCGAGCGCGTTTGTCACACCGACATAAATGGAATAAAAGTGAAGACCGTTGAGTGAGGGAGGGGTCAGGGAACTGCTGCACTCTCAGACTTGTGTGGGGACGCTAGTTAACTATTATCATTATTATTATTATTATTGTTGTTGTTGTTGTTGTGTTGTTTGTTTCATTTTCTACACACTCCGGTCACAATCCCTCAGCTCCACTCAGCTGATCACATAACAGTCGAACAGCCTTTCTGATTTTCCTCCAGCTACCACCAGAGGAAGCTCACGCACCACAGTGCAGAGCTTTGAACTGTGATGAAGAACTCTGTAACTCAGCATTACACCTCCATACATACAAATTATAAGAAGAATACAATGTTTTGTCCATAAAAAAACAAAGAAGTCTGTTTTGAGTGAAACAGTGAATAATAAACAACGACGGGAGGCAAATTACTTTTATCAATTTGAAGTGATTTCAGAGAGAAAGTTGTTGGTCCTGGCACATGACGTCTTTGCCAGGACATCTGTCGAGTTCTGTCTCACACACAGTTGCTGTACTTCTGCACCTGCTCGCGGATGTCGTCACGCAAGAGTGTGGCGTTCTTCCTCAGCTCCTCCAGCGCCACGTGCTTGCTCTGCATCCACTGCTCGTTTTTCTTTAACTTCTTCTCCAGTTCTGTGACCACAGAGAAGGAGACGACGTCAAGGTCTCATGATAACATGAAGTAAGATGGAGGAAAAACATGTGCAGTGCCTTCTGAAGCCATCACCTCTTACACCACATCCCATAGAGAAAATCAGCGATTTTACATCACAACACTCAGGAGTTGTTGATCCACTGATCTGCCTCCATACGCATGTTCAAATGTATTACTTTGGAACTTTGGGGTTTAAATCTTTCTTTTGGAGCGTCCTCAGTGACAGGAAGTGACCACACAAGGCAGCAGTAGACCAGCAGCAAGTGAAAATGCTGGATTTCTCTATGGTGTTGGGTGTGAGAGAGTAAACTTCAGGTTCCAGCCATAAAAGCTGGAATAATGTTGAGATAAAGCAGCAAAAACATTATTATAGACTTAAATAGCTGTAGATTTTCTTCCATTAACCCTTTGTTAAGTGCCTAAAATCTGTTGTAGGGGCAGAACCATTAGTGACAGACACACAATGAATCTAACGTGTTTAGTTTTGAGTTATGACTTCAAAAAGCACAACTTTCCTTTAACATGCTGTTCACCTGACCTGTTACTACTGCAGAGCTGTTGATATCATCATATCTTAAGATTGTAGGAAATACAGTGACAAGGAAAGGAAAAAGAGAGGCCAACTGACGTAAAACAGCAAACATGAAGAAGAGGAGGAGAAGAGGTTAAGTTGAGACAAGAAGAAGACAGTAATGCATCATTACGGATGACGTCAACATGTACTCACTCTCCAGCTCTTTAATCCCGTTTGTGGCTTTGTTAAGGAGGTCGTTCGCCTCCTTCTGGATATCCTTGGCCCTCTGGTTGATGCTGTTCAGACCTCCAGACTCTCCACCCAGAGAATCCACCTTGGTCCGCAGCTCGCGGTACCGTTCTTCTGTGTCGTTGAGGCTCTGGCAGAGAAAGACACAGACATTTACTGTAAAAACATAGAGTATGTACTGTGTACACGTTCTTTTTTCAAATCAAAACAGGCACAAACCTTCTCCAGTGACGACGCCAGGTGAGTGGCGTTGTTGGCCTGTGCTTTGGCGTCCATCGCCATCAGTCTGTTCATCTCCGTCTTGTTCTTCAGAGCCTCCACCCCCTCAGAGAGCTTCTGTAACCGCATCATGACGTCCTTCTGCCTATTAACCAGCCGCTGCAGCTTCTTCTCCACCTGAGAGGAAGTCACACGTTAACAAAGAAAGAAAGAAAACAGCCTTTCATCTAAAGTTCTGGTCATGTGGTCATGTCGTACCTCAGCAGTGGCGTTCCTTGTGCTGCTCAGATTATTCTGGACGTCGTTGAGAGCTGCTCTGGCTTTGTCGATGGCTTTCTGAGACTCGTCCAGCGCCTGCCTCGTGGTATTGGCCGCGTCCTTCACTCCCTCCGCTCGACTCCTGCACGATGAAACCACCACACGTCACACACTTCTTTCTTGTTCCTTCTGCAATGTTAATGTTTTTTGAAGTGAGGCTGACACACAATCAGCTCACTCTCACTAAACATGTGGGTGCCAGCGAGGGAGCAGACAGACAGACGACTTTATTAATCCCTTTGGAAGGTTCCCTCAGGGAAATTAACAAACAGCAAGGGGAAAACAGATTTATCCACCTCATAAAATCTATACTCACTGAAGTCTTTCATATCTAATGGCGCATTTCCACCGGCTCTACTCGCCTTGACTCACCTCGCCACGGCACGGTTTGGTGCGGCTTAAGTAGTGTTTCCACTAGCATAGTACCTGGTACCAGGTACTATTTTTAGTACCTGCTCCCGCGAGGTTCCAAGCGTGCTAAGCAGGTACCTTGCGATGATTGGTGAGTCTTCCTGTGAGTGCCGTCACAGGAAGAGACGTCCCACACACAAATCAAGCCGAACTGTAGATCACTTAAAACTACTTCATGAAACCTCTATATTTAACAGGAGTCTTTTAAAGTGGAGTGGTGTATTTAGGGACAGCGTCGGCGATCATGAGCGGCATCACAGACCTGCCGCTGTAGTTTGTGGAGTAGGAGGATGTACTCCGGAGACGTGTGGACACAAATCAGGCCGAACAGTGCCGAACTGTAGATAAGTTAAAACTACTGAACAATCTTAAAAACGTGGGTTAATCTCCAACAACTACAGAAGTCTGGTGTACTAGTCACTCGCGTGTGTGTGTGTGTGTGTGTGTGTGTGTGTGTGTGTGTCACGTATAAAACGAAGTCACCGCTGTTTCACCCAGCTGTGCAGTGATGACTCCGCCCAAGTTAAGTAGGTACTTTTTTGGTAGTGGAGATGCAACCTAATCGTGCCGTGTCGTGCCGAGGCGAGTAGAGCCGGGGGAAATACGCCATTAGTTTGTAAACTGCTCACTCTCCCACACCAAAGTCCATAGAGAAGATCAGCAATTTCAGCTCATAGGAGGAACACAGGAGCTGCTGATCCACTGCTGCCTTGTTTGGTAAGTTTGTGTCACTTAGAAGAAAGGATTTCAAAACCCAAAGTCACAAAATAACACATCTGAACTTATTCATGGAGGCAGCAGTGGGCCAACACCTCCCGTGTGCCGTGGTGTAAAATGACAGATTTTCTCTGTGGACTTTGGTGAGAGCAGTTTAATGACTGTCGCCCTTTCTTACTTGGCTTCTCTGGCTTTCTCGAGCAGCTCCTTGGCTTTGGCGACGTGCTGCGACGTCTGGTTGATGATCGCGCCGACGTTGGTGAGGTTGGAGAGGTGACCCTTGATCTGCGCGACCATGTTGTCAATCGTGGTCCTGTTGACGGGCAGCTTGATGGACAGCACGTGCAGAGCCACTTTCTCGATGCTCTCCGGATCAGCTCCCTCCTCTGGACAGAAGGCAAGGACGGTGAGAAACATGTGCAAAATACTGTCCTTTTCACACACGTTAACAAGTTTCTTTCTTCTTCTGGTTGAATGAGGTCTAAGAACCAGCGTAGGACATGAGTGCCACTAAATAATAAAGTGTAAAGTGTCTGCTCAAGTTTTTAAAACCTCAAATGAATGTCTGCAGCTTTATTTTGCCATTAAACAGCCTTTTCTCACTGTTAACTGAGGTTTGTGTCACTTTGTAAATCGCTCCCATGGAGAAAGTCAGTGACTGTACATCACGGCACACAGGAGTTGTTGATCCTCAGTTTGAATGTGTTGTTTTGTGACTTTGGTGTTTGGAATCCGTTGTTTGGATTTAAATTAGTGACACAAACTCACCAAAGAGGGCAGCAGTAGACCCAGAGGTCCTGTCTCTAAAAACAAGCTAAAAACACTGATTTTCTCAATGGACTTTGGTGTGGGAGGGTGAGCGTGTGTACAAACTCCAGTTTCCACGTGAAACGTGCTGTATCATTGTAAAATAAAGCTGCAAACATATTCTTAAGATGTCACAGATGTAATCTGGTGTAAGATTGTATTCAAGCCTCTGTTGTCAGTGAGAGGGCGGGGCTCGATCCTGGCACAGAACCAACAAACAACCAAACATACCAGTGAGAAAATCTCTGATCTTCTTAATGAAATCTTTCAGCTTCTTGTTGTTGTTCTCAAAGTGTTCCTTCTTTTTCTGGGCTTTCTTTAGACTGTTCATCGCCTTGTTCTTCACATCCAGAGTCAGAGAGGCGACATCCTGGAGCTGGACCCAGAGAACAACAGAGGTAACTTTGTTTTATTGTCTCCACAGTGACACAGAATGACTCCAGTGCAGTGGAAACACTGTGTGTGTGTGTGTGTAGGAACTTTCCTCACCTTCTTAGCGACGGCCTGCAGCTCCTCGTTGGCCGCGTTCAGACTGTCCGTGAGGTTCTTGGCGTGATTCAGGGCGTCCACCGAGGCGCTCACTGCCCCGCTGCACCCGTCTCCTCCGCACACGCGGTCGCCCTGATCGTCACGGCAACCGGCGCCTCCACACTGGCTGTCTGGGCAAGTGGCGTTACCGGTGATATTGCTATGACCGCCGCACACCTGTGGGTGGGAGACGAGTTTATCGTCAGTCACATGGAGTCTGATATGTTGCTAAATGAGTTTCTTCCTCATGCCTGAAGACAGTCACAAACGACAAAATTACCACAAACGACTGACTTTGTTTCTGCTCTTGTTGACTTCACACAAATGCTGACGGATTTTGGGACCTCCAGGTCTAACAGGTTGATTTCAAGGGGGCGCTGTCGAGCCATTTTGTGACGCCCACATTTATCAACAATAGAATACAAACATTTTCATTGCCTTTGATATTTTGGGCAACATTTCATGAGTTTCCGTGCTTTGATAAATTCTACTTTTGGTGAAATATGAAAAATAATCATAAAAGCAAAAACAAGAGCATGACTTGTGCTCCAGCCCTAATTCAACTGTGTCAGGAATTTCATAATCAATCACGTTTAAAGGTTTTGTGTCATGTTTGCAATGAAATGAACAAGAAAATTAGATCAAAAAATAGACGTGACATCGGAGGGTGTTTACGCCTCATTGATCCTGGATATTAAAGAGATAGTTCAGGTATCTTCTTCTTATTTTAATGTCTGTATAGTAGGACTGCAACAACAAATAACTTATTAATTGACGACTAAATGTAAAAAAAACACCACGTTTTCTGAGTTTTAATTTCTTCTTAAATGTGAAAACTTTCTGGTTTATTTGCTCCATGTTTCAAGGAAATCATTACAACAGAATCATTTATGAATCGTGGACAAAATAAAACATTTGATTAAAATGATTGATGTTGTAAAACCTTGTTAGTTGCAGCCCTCATGTACAGTATATAACCATATCTGTTTCCTTTATCCTTTATTCTGCTTATTAACTCTCTTTTTTAAACAATTCCTGTTTAAATTGCAAATGAAATTTTGAATTGTGAATATTTTTCTAAAATTTAAGAAAGTTTTTATGAAAACAGAAATGTATGTGTTTTTATTTTAAAACACAGAAACAGTCACACATTAGTCACAGTTGTCATAAAAGCAGCATGAATGATGATCACACATCATAAATGACCACTAGATGTCACCAGTCATCAGTGTCATCAGTGGACATAAAACTACAGGAAGCTGTTATCTGTCATTGTCCACACGTTGGCATTTTATGAAATAACTTTAACGTGTATTACGGCACATGGCTGCATTATGGATGAATACATGAATAACATGTTCCCACCTTGTTGCTGATGTGTTGCACCTTGTCGTCCAGGTCGTCTGCTTTCTCCTGCAGCTCTTTCAGCGTCTTGTTCTGAGCGGCCAGGACGCGCAGGAACTTGTCTTTACTGGCGTCCAGCAGGTCCTCGGTGAGAGCGCGCGTTTCTTTGGACTGTTCCACCGCGCTGAGCGGACCGGACACCGACGCGTTGCACCTCTCCTCGGCCTGCGTCCACTCCTGGTAATACTTCTTCACCTTCTCAAACTGATCTGTGAGGACACAGGGACGTGTTTTTGTGTTACTGACACTGCCTGAGCTTTGCACGCCCCCTGCTGGCTCACTGTGCCGAGAACCTGGGTTTTGCCACTTAATAAAGAGTTCTCATAAAATGTCTATGATAACTTAAAAATATGCTCCATCTCACCACTAACATAAAGTTCACCTAATGGAATCTCAGCCTGCTCAAGTCTATGATATGTATATGGTAAATTTGTGGCTTCATCACCATTATACAGACTGAAGTTTATAAACTTATCAAAGTCCATAGAGAAAATCAGCACTTTTAACTCGCAGGGACAAGGGAGCAGCTGGTCCACTGCTGCCCCCTTCAGTAAGTTTGTGGCACTGAGGTAAATCTCAAACCCCAAAGTCTCAAAACAACACGTTTGTGAAGTAAAATGACAGATTTTTTCAATGGGCTTTGGTGTGTGGGAGAAAACGGTTTATAAAGTGGCACGAAACTCCAGTTTCAGTCAGAAAAGGTTGTGTAATGGTGAGAAAAAGCAGCTTCAATCTTTTTAAGGTTTACCTGCGACTCCCGAGGTGAGGAAGTCGTTGAGCAGCTGCTGTTTGTGAGCAAACGTGGTGTTGATGTCCCTCAGTTCTCTCTCCAGAGTGTCCAGAGTGCGTCTCAGCGCCCCGTCTTCTTCTGCCGTTGTGTTTATGTCGCGTGTGACGCCCATCAGTCGCCCGTCAGTCAGGGCGATCTCAGCCCTGGATCAACATGGAGTTTTGTATTTATATGAACCATCTGGTCCTTCAGCTCGAGAAATAACACAAAACAAAGACGCGACGTCCTCACCTGAGGTCATCGATGCTCTGTCCAATCAGCTTGTGGATCCTGTCGCTGTCCTCGCCCCCGATCATGTCCTGCACCTGCTTCAGCTTCTTCTCCAGCTCTCTGATGCGCGAGTCCTCCACCCCCGGCGTGATGCCGCTCTCCAGGATCTTCTGCGCCGTGTACTGGACGTGCTCCAGGTCCCTCTTGATCTGACACAGCGCGTCGTCCCACAGCTGGAAGCAGGCGTGACACCGCACGCAGTTGGGAAAGACGCCGGAGAAACCCCGGGCGCACTCGTCGCAGCGCGTGCCCGCCATTCCCTCGCGGCACTCGCACACGCCCGTGCTTCTGTCGCACTGAGACACTTCTGATCCCAGAGGGTGACAGTTACACTCTGAAGAGAAGACACCAACAACTTATTATCATCATTAAAACTCAACACTTGGTTTGTTTGAAAACAAGGACACGAGGACGCCACTGAAAACAAGGACAGAGGATACTGAAAACGAGGACAGAGGACGCCACTGAAAACAAGGACAGAGGACGCCACTGAAAACAAGGACAGAGGACACCACTGACAACAAGGACAAAGGACGCCACTGAAAACGAGGACAGAGGATGCCACTGAAAACAAGGACAGAGGACGCCACTAAAATTAAACTGTGTTTGTGAACATAATTCATTGCCTTTGCAATGAATTATGTTCCCATTTAGAAGGAAAGCAGCACAGCTGGTGTCAACAGGCGACTCTGTTCGATTTTTTGTGTTTTCCTGTAAGAACGTCAGGGTGCAAATGAAAGAACGCTGTTGAGTCTCTTTCATTTTCTCTTTTAACCTGGAGGTCTCAGTGTGTGAATGTGGACATAAAAGACATGAGCACTTGTCTGTCTGAGGTTGACTGACCTTGACACTGCACCTGTGGGTCTCCCCAGTGGAACTGCTCACACTCTGTGCACCGTTGGCCTCCGAAGCCTGGACGACAGTGGCACTGACCTGTGAACTGTGGAAGACGCACACAACAAAGACTCCATCACTTTCATGTGTTCATCCTTCAGGATTTAACCCTCTTACGACATCACGATATTCTTCAGATTTCACGGCTGTAGAATTGTCAGAAAATGTGTCAATGAGTGAGTTCCTTCCTGAAACAGCGCGAGTTAAATGACCGTAATAACCACACGTTGGCTTTGACGTGCAACTTCTCAGCTTTGAGAAACCGTCAGAATGTTTCCGTAGTTACGCACAAACCGTCGCGTAACTACGGCGACGCAACGTGCGCTTGTGCCGACGCGCCGTCAGCGACACGCTGGGTGTTAAAGGGTTACGGCTCTCTGTGAGTTTCCACACGTGTCATGAATCCTCACCATGTTGCAGTGAGCTCCCTGAGCGTGCCGGGGGTCACAGCGGCACGGCTCGCAGCCTCGCTCCTGGCCGTAGTTCCAGTGGTTCTGGACGCACTGGTCACAGTTGCGGCCGGTCACGTTCTGCCTGCACACGCAGGCGCCGCTCTCCCGCTCACAGTCACACTGTCCGTCGCTGCAGGACGACTGGACGGTGCCGGCGGTCACACACGTGCAACCTGAACAAGCAGAAGAAGGAGATTACAATTGTGTTGAAAATAATCTTGTGTTTTGGTTTGTGTGTCTCTGCCACATAATGTCACGCCCTCTGTCTTAAGTTTACGGACAATAATCTCAAGTTATTGTCCAAAAACTGTCGATTTAACACAACTCGCTGCCAAATTCAAGGTAACGCTGTCTTCAAATGGACATTTGCAACGACTGAAACTCGGAAAAATCGATTATTAATCAATTACCAAATGAATCGTCAACTATGTTGTGTGTTTTTGTGTAACTTTTTCTGATTTTTAAATGTAAATATTTCCTGATTCCTTTGCTCCATAAATACATACAATACAACTTGCTGAGTAACTCCCGTTTGCACGCACAACATACACCAACAAAGACACAGACCATCATCACTCACGTCTACAGTCGTGGGCAATAGCGTTGCCATAGTAACCCTGTTGACACTGTCCACAGGAGGCGCCGTCCGTGTGGTACAGGCACTTGAGACACTGGCCGGTCCTGGGGTCGCACGAGTCCGGGTCCTGGGTGTCGATGTTGCCGCTGCACTCGCACGGCAGGCACTGACCGCCAGGTTGTTCTGGGTTGCCGTGGTAACCAGGGGCGCACCGGTCACAGCGGGTCCCTTAAGAAAAAGAACAAAAATATTGTTTTTAAAAAAACAGCATTTTCAGTAATATTTGTGTTATAAATGCAGCGTCGAGAGTTCACCAGCGTAGCCTTGTCTGCAGTGACACACGATCTGGTCCGAGCTCTGGTCGGCGCGACACGAGTGTCCGTTAAAGTGACCCGAGCCGGGGACGCCGGGGCACGGACACGGCCGGCAGTGTTCACCGGAACCGAGCACCGGGTTTCCAAAGAAGCCGTCCTCACAACTGGAACAAACACGTGAGACGTCAGAGACGCGACAGAGAGACGACAGAGAGAGGGGACAGAGATAGACGACAGAGAGGCGACAGAGAGGCGACAGAGAGAGACGAGAGAGAGACGACAGAGAGGCGACAGAGAGACGTCAGAGACGCGACAGAGAGACGACAGAGAGACGACAGAGAGACGACAGAGAGACGACAGAGAGAGGGGACAGAGATAGACGACAGAGAGGCGACAGAGAGACGACAGAGAGACGACAGAGAGAGACGACAGAGAGACGTCAGAGAGACGTCAGAGACGCGACAGAGAGACGACAGAGAGGCGCCAGAGACGCATTGAGGTTCAGGTGGAAAACACGCCATTAAAAGTCAAGCACTTTCAAGGATTTCAAGCACCCAAACAATACCCTGATGTTCTTATATACTGTATATTTAGTTTCAGTTCATAAAGTTTCTGAACTTTTGCAAATTTCCTTGATAGAGATGAATTCACTGATTACAAACCATCACTGACGTTGAATTATTCTACATTTATGCTTATTTTTTTTAATGCTCTGATCTTAGTCACATCACAAAAGACTCAACTTGATCAAATTTGCACCTGCTTAATTCTACAATAGCTGAATAACATGTTCGCTGCTTTACCTAGCTGCTACCGGAAGTTTCTAATCTACTCACTCTCCCCACACCAAAGTCCAGAGAGAAAATCAGTGTTTTTAGCCCGTGGTGACACAGTTGCTGCAGGTCTAAATCTGCCTTGTTAGACAAGTCGGTACGACTAGTGTTAACCTTAACGAAACATTTCAAACACTGAAGTCATAAAATGAAACAGTTGAAGTTAAAAATGGAGGCAGCAGTGGATCAACAACTCTTGAGTGCTGTAATCCAAAATCTCAGATTTTCTCTCTGGGCTTTGGTGTGGGAGTGTGCAGACGCTAACGTGACAGAAAACTGAATCCTCCAGTCAGAAAAGACTGAGATAAAGCAGCAAAGACATCATTTCCTTTGAGGAACCTTTATTTAAGTGATGCACTAGACCTTACGATAGACCAGTATGATAACCAGGGACAAACGTCAGCCTCACCGCTCACAGAAGTGTCCCGCTGTGTAGTCCCTACAGTCCGTACACTCCCCGGTGCCGGAGTCACAGACGTCCACGTGGCCGTTGCACTGACAGGGGCTGCAGCTGGGGAACCCCCACTGACCCGGCCGACAGTCACTGCACCTGCGTCCAGTGGCTCCGTCCCTGCACTGACACTGACCTGTGACTGGGTCACACTGGTGGCTCAGCGAGCCCTCGGGGTTGCAGTCGCAGGCTGGACAGGGAGGAGGAGGAGGAGGAGGAGGAGGTATTTGAAGGGTTATTCACTTATTGTCATTGTATGTTCATACGGCGGAATTAAAATGGCCACGCTATTGTGCAAACATAAAAACACAGGACATGAAATCAAAGGTAGGACGTAAAATAAGTAGAGTAAATATGAGTCTTTATTTAAGTGCAAATGCACAGTGTAACAAATACAGTGTCCATATTGTCCGTCTGTTTTGAATATGTTTGACAATTTAAAGGGGCAGTATGTAACATTTAGGAGGGTTAAAATTGAATTAACTGCCCAAAAATAAAAATTATAGCATTAAAATAAGCCCTTTTTGTGCACTTAGGCCATCTTGACCACACAAAACAAAACACAACAAACAATGAAGAAAAATGGCATGTGGGGGCCACCGTAGTTCAACGTCACCGTAGTGAAGTTGGAATGGTATTTTTTATATGAATTATTCTCATTTTCATTTGAATAACAAAATGATCACTTTCCTTTGGGTCTGTTTTTACGAGATTATTTTTTTTCCCAGGTCTGTTTTTACGAGATTAGTTTTTTTCCCAGGTCTGGGTCTGTTTTTTACGAGATTTTGTTTTTACAAGATTTTTGTTGGGTCTGTTTTTACGAGATTTTGTTTTTACAAGATTTTTGTTGGATCTGTTTTTACGAGATTTTGTTTTTACAAGATTTTTGTTGGATCTGTTTTTACGAGATTTTGTTTTTACAAGATTTTTGTTGGGTCTGTTTTTACGAGATTTTTTTGGGGGTCTGTTTTTACAAGATTATTTTTTTCCCAGGTCTGTTTTTACGAGATTTGTTTTTACAAGTTTTTTCTGTTTTTACGAGATAATTTTTTTTGCCAGGTCTGTTTTTATGAGATTTCTTTTTTTGGGGTCTGTGTTTACGAGATTTGTTTTTTCAGGTCTGTTTTTACGAGATTTTTGTTGGGTCTGTTTTTACAAGATTTTTTCTGTTTTTACGAGATTATTTTTTTCAGGTCTGTTTTTTGAGATTTCTTTTTCGGGTCTGTGTTTACGAGATATTTTTTCCAGTCTGTTTTTATGAGATTTGTTTTTGCAAGAGTTTTTTTTGGGTCTGTTTTAATGAGATTTTTTTTTCGGGACTGTGTTTACAAGATTTTTTTCGGGTCTGTTTTTACGAGATTTTATTTCCCCAGGCCTGCTTTTACGTGATTTGTTTTTACGAGATTTTTTCGGGTCTGTTTTTAAAATATTTGAGTTTTCGGTTCTGTTTTTAAAATATTTTAAATTTCAGGTCTGTTTTTACATAATATTACCGTTTTGATTAATTATTCAGCCCTGTGAGAGGTCACTAATTATTACACACTGGACCTTTAAAGTGATGTCACGTGATCACACAGTAAACTCACCAGTGCACCCGCTCACTCCAAAGCCGAAGCTCCCCGGGACGCACTGGTCACAGTGTTGACCCATCACGTTGGGTTTACAGCGACACTGACCTCCGACCCGTTCACACTCACCACTGAGGGAACCCTGTGGGTCACACTGACACTCTGCAGAGGAAAACAGCAGCATTATTAGCATTTATTCTAAATAAAAACATACAGAAGTTCTCCTCTCCTCACTCTTGTGTACGTACGCAGAGCGCCATCGTGAATGATGGACGAGATGCTGCAGATGAGTTTGGAGCACATCTCGGCCAGAGCGGGCATCGGCGTGATCATGAAGGAATCCAGACACATGTAGCGGATCATCTCCTCGCGCCTCTGCTCCGCCTCCGGCTCGTTACCCAGGAAACCAGGTAGCTCCGTGTATTTGGGGATCAAAACCAGCTATTGGGGTAAAAAAAAAAAAAAAAAAGAATAAATAAACAGTGCCATGTGGTGAAAAAGTGCAGATTTGTGTCCACCGAGGACAGAAAATATGTTTGTGGCAGCTTTTCCAACTAGAAATTTAAGTTTTGTGCCGCTTTTTAAACCCAGTCCCTCTCTGCACCAAAGCCCATTGAGAAAATCAGCGATTTTCACGTCACAGCACACAGGAGTTGTTGATCCTCCGTCACTAACTTTAAATGTGTTCTTTTGTTAATTTCGGTGTCCAGATTTACCTCAGTGACACAAACTGACCACACGAGGCAGCAGTAGACCAGCAGCAGTGAGCTAAAATCACTCATTTTCTCTCTGGACTTTGGTGTGACAAAAATCGTGATTCGAGAAATGACATTTAAAGTCAAGAAAAGGCTGCCTAACTATCTTTATGAAATCTGAAGAAGAGTTGGTCTGTATTTGGACGTCACGACCAACGTGGGGGTTAAGTGACTTGTCCAAGTACACACAAAGACTTTGCCGGAGCTGGGAATCAAACCCCCAACCCTCCAGTTGAAAGTACTTTTGATTATTAAGTACAGTAAATATCGTATACTTTAGCTTTTACTCAGGTTATGTTGTAAAAGATCATCGTCTGCCAAAGTCTATTTTTGGATAACGAGGCCGATAACTGTCACTCACCGAGTCGATGAGGATGAAGGCGGTCAGGTGTCGGTGCGAGACGCCGTGTCGCTGGAAGCGGATGGCAATCACGTAGCGGTTGCTGGGCTCGAAGCAGAAGGGCCGCGGTGTCTGGATGTATCTGTCAGAAACAGAAACAGGAACAGGTTCATTCACACGTGCCATGATTTGCTCTCGACAGGTTTCTCTATTTTCACTCTCTCTGTTTCTCGCCTTCCTTTCTTCCGCTGATGGGAACGACACATAGGGAAAAAAATCATCCTGTTTGAAATATGTGGCTTTCTTATGACATAGCGTAGTCAGTCATGTGTTGTCAAGTCATGGCTCCATGATCTTCATGATCTCCATGTTCTCCATGATCTTTATGATCTCCATGATCTCCATGTTCTCCATGATCTCCATGTTCTCCATGATCTCAATGATCTTTATGATCTCCATGATCTCCATGTTCTCCATGATCTTCATGATTTCAATGTTCTCCATGATCTTTATGATCTTTATGATCTCCATGATCTCCACGATCTCAATGATCTCCATGATGTCCATGTTCTCCATGATCTCCATGATCTCCATGTTCTCCATATACATATATTTTGAAGTTAATGGAGGGTATAAAGAAACAGAATGGTATGACATGGTATGAGCTAACCAGCAAATAAAGTTGTTTTGGTTCAAATGGAAAACAATTGAAGTAACAAGCTAAAAAGGAGCATATCGCCTATGCCGTGTTTTCCCCAGGTGTAACAGTTTGGTACATATTTTTCCATTAGAAATAGTACCAAAACAACTGGCCCCAACCTTCCATTTTTTTGGTACCCTTCCCTTGGGGGTCCAGAGTAATGGTACGGTACGGTTGGAGCTAGACCCACAACAGTCTGCTGATTAGCAGACAGAAAAGTGTCAGTCCCTTTCGACTTGTGTTTCTTCAACTTCCGCAGTCTATTCTCATACAAAAGAATATTCTCATACAAAACTTGACGTCTTGTTGAGACAAACGTGAGCGAGCCTGACTGAGGGCTTTACCGTTCCAAACTTGGATGAGGTTTGGCTGAAAAGTTCCTTGGCTGACTGAGAAGGATTAATACCAGAGCAATAAAACTTGGCATGCATTAAATCCAACCTTTCCTGATACTAACTGCATCGTTTCCTTCCAGATAAATCCTCGCTTGATCGCTAATTGAGGACTAAGAATATCAGTACAAGAGACATTTTGCAATTTGCATTTTAGCCCCCAAGAACATTCATGCTGACATAGTTGCTCCATTAGCGGATGATGCTCCAGCCTTATCAACTGTCCAATAATGGGCAGCTGAATTCACGGATGACAGATGTTTGACTCTTAATCATGATAGTCAACGTTTGTAAGCATCTCACAAGAAGGAGTAGGGAACGTTCTGCAGGACGAACTTGGAATGTCTAAGGTTTCTGCACAGCTGGTCATGTCACAGGAGAACAACAGGAGTGCAGATCCAGCTGGGTTTCCTGGATCCACCACCAAGACAGACACAAAAACACAGTCCATGCAGTGGAAAGACAAATGTTTTGTCTATTGATGAAAGCTTCTATACCAAGGACATCCAGGAGCTGCAACACCAGTGGAAGAAGTCTGTAGACCACACAGGAGACTCTCGTATACTTGGTTTAAGGACAGTAGTCCAGTTAAAGTCAGGACAAAACCAACCAAACCTAAACCAAGTTCACAGAGTTCGTCTCAAACAGACTGTGGTTTATTTTTTCTAACTCTGTAATTATCAGTAACCAAAACGCCTGGCATGGTATGACACAGACTTTGTGCCTCAGGCTTGCAGGGGAATAAGAATAGAAATATGAGTATGTGGCTCACACACACACACACAGAGCAACACAGGCCGGGACACGTTCAACAGATAACAATGGAATGGTGACATATTTCTTTTTTTTCTCTTTCCCTGAGCTGTAAAACAAAACACAGGCCAGATCAACACCTGATACAAATCCTTCAGAGACAGGAACACACACACACACACCTAACAAAAGCCTTATCCTTTACCTTAACCATAATCAGTTAATGCCTAATCTTAACTTCAAATCTTGGGCTTTAACTAGTTCCTCAGAAATGAGGTTCTGCCTCATTAAGACCAGGTTTTGGTCTCTGTGAGGACTACTGGTCCTGACAAGGTCAGTGTTTATGAGATAAAAAACACACGTGTGTACTCTCTTAACAAAGCAGACGTGAATTGTTGCCTTCAGGCCACAGTTACTGTTCTTAGGAAAAACAGTGTTGAATAAACACCAGAACACTGTGATATGACCGATGCATGTGCTTGTATTTACAGTTTCAGTCCATTATTACTGACCTCTGACCTCTGACCTAACCCTAACCCTAACTATAACCTCAACCTAACCACACAGCATGTCTTTACCTTAAAATGTAGTCGTATACATTATGGAGACGTGATGTTTGTCCCCATGAGGAAGACAAGTAATGCAATAATGTGAGTGTTGAAACGCATTGTCCTGATTGTCCTGATTCATTTGGACATGTCCAGAGAAAGTGTTATCTCTCTTCCAGTTAACCCTTAGAACACAGAGCATTTAGGCGGATTTTTTCCATTACTATGTTAAAACAAATATACAGAGACAATAACAATGTGTGATATAGAGTGTCTAATATCAACTATATAAACACACCTAAGCAAAAAGTACTGAAAACATTTTAAAATCAGATTGAATTTGTGTTCAAATTGGACTTACGTCAAAGTTCAAAGTTCGGTTGATTCATTTTTATGAACAGAAATAATTATTAATAATAATAATAATAATAATAATAATAATCCTTCCAGTTTCAATAGGGTTCTTGCAACCTTGTTGCTCGAACCCTAATAACAACTTTCACTTAAGTAGACTAAACGTTTCTTTTTTAAAGCCTGAAGACGTGACCTATGAACACACACCCCCTGACATGATTGTCCATGTAAGGAGTTGTGTGTTATTCCCACGGCAATTTACCAAAGGAGCACCTGCGGGCAGGGTTAATGCCTCACCACAAATCTTAGGCTTGTATACACACACACACATACACACACACAGTGGTACCTGCTGCGGTGTGGCAGTGTCACAGTGTAGATCTGTTCAGTCGGTAGAAGGTTTCCACAGCGGAGACTTGAGGGCAGCTGGACTGAGGAAATACTGACCATGGCCTCCCAGTCTTCTGTGGACTATACACACACACACACACACACACACAAAGCTGAGTTCAGGAAAGCTTCAGTTAAAGCTACAGTAGGCAGGATTCCTTTGACATTACTGATATTCAATGATAAACTTTCAGCTTAATGTAAATAAAACGACGTGAGATGGAATTAAACTTCTTCAGGATTTATACTCTGACCTTTGAACCCACTGCACCTTAAACATGAATCATTTTTTAACTTGTTAGTCTCACAGCTCATGTCCTCGGCGCTCACTGACCTCGGCTTCGTAGCGGATCATGATGTCATACTCCATGGCGTAGGGGACGTTGTCGACGGTGAACACCAGGCCAGCGCCGTCTTTGACCCGTGCAAACCCGGGTCCGGTCCACGTCACCATGTGGCTCAGAGAGTGTTCCCTGTGGACGGTTCTCACGTCCGGCTAAGAGACACAAGAGAGAGAGAGAGAGAGAGAGAGAGAGAGAGACACAGAGACACAGAGACACAGTGAGACACAAGAGAGGGACACAGAGAGAGAGACAAAAGAGAGAGAGATACAGTGAGACCCAAGAGAAAGAGACACAGTGAGACACAGAGAGAAAAACACAGTGAGACAAGGAGAGAGACACAGTGAGACAGAGAGAGAGACACAGTGAGACACAGTGAGACAGACAGAGAGAGACAAAGAGAGAGACACACACAGAGATAGAGAGGGAGAGACACAGTGAGACACAGAGAGAGAGAGAGGGAGAGACACACAGAGACACAGAGAGAGACATACAGTGAGACAGAGAGAGAGACACACAGTGAGATAGAGAGGGAGAGACACAGTGAGACACAGAAGTGAAGTTATAATTATATAATGAGAGAATCACCACTAACTTAATTCAACTTAAAGCAACACTATGTAACTTTTCCTCACTGTCACTGTGACATTTACGGTAACTTAACTTTTGTGTTTTACAATGTTTATAATGTCTTTTCTGACATTCAAACACGTTCTTGTGATGCTTCTGTAATATTACATTTAGTCATGTAGTGAAAATAACTGTATTAACATAAATGAGTAAATGACTAAAATAAACATCTCACTGTTTGCTGAAGCTGGCGGATTCGTCTCAGCGCTGCTCGATGCTGCTGTGAGTCTGTGATGCGACGGTGACGCCGGTGACGCCTCAGCTGGTTACTGAGGTGTTCAACGCAGTCTGTCTCTGCCTGAGGACGGACTTTACCCTGAGAGGACAGAGGAGACAGGAGGAGGAGGGAGGACACAAGGAGAGAACAGATGAGAGAGGAGATACATAGAGAAAAGAGTAGACAAGAAGAGAAGAGATGAGACAAGAAGAGATGAGACAAGAAGAGGAGAGAGGACCCAAGGAGAGAAGAGATGAGACAAGGTGAGGGGAGAGGAGAGAGGACCCAAGGAGAGAAGAGATGAGACAAGAAGAGGAGAGGGGAGTGAAAAGAGTAGACAAGGAGAGAAGAGATGAGACAAGAAGAGGAGAGGGTAGAGGAGAGAGGACCCAAGGAGAGAAGAGATGAGACAAGAAGAGGAGAGGGGAGAGGAGAGAGGACCCAAGGAGAGAAGAGATGAGACAAGAAGAGGAGAGGGGAGAGGGGAGAGGAGAGAGGACCCAAGGAGTGAAAAGAGTAGACAAGGAGAGAAGAGATGAGACAAGAAGAGGAGGGAGATGAGGAGAGAGGACCCAAGGAGAGAACAGATGAGACAAGAAGAGGAGAGAGGAGAGGCGAGAGGACCCAAGGAGAGAAAAGAGTAGACAAGGAGAGAAGAGATGAGACAAGAAGAGGAAAGGGGTGAGGAGAGAGGAGATAAGAGACGACACAACGAGAGAAAAGATAAGACAAGAAGATGATAGGGGAGAGGAGAGAGGACCCAAGGAGAGAAGAGAGGAGATAAGGAGAGAAAATAGTAGACAAGGAGAGGAGAGGGGTGAGGAGAGAGGAGATAAGGAGAGAACAGATGAGAGAAGAAGAGGAGAGGGGAGAGGAGAGAGGACCCAAGGAGAGAAAAGAGTAGACAAGGAGAGAAGAGATGAGACAAGAGGAGGAGAGAGGACACAAGGAGAGCAGACAGGAGAGAAGAAAGAGGAGGCAAGGAGAGAAGAGTGGAGACAAGGAGACGAAAAAGGAGAGCGGGGAGAGACACAAGGAGAGAAGATAGGTGAAAGGGTACATGGAGAGAAAACTATTTTTAAATGATTACATACAAAAAAACACATAACTGTTTACAAACTACACACTCATACAACATGTCACATTGTGTCACATTGTGTCGAGGACATTGTCGTAAACTTAAACCAGTATAGAATTTATTATGTGAGCCTTTAGTTCAGTGACTTTTTTTACACTTTTATACACTTCAGCAAAACCTTCCACACAGTGACCATGAGACCATGAGACCAACCGTGAGACATGTTTGTGTGTCTCATGTCACGTCTTCACTTCACGTCCTGATCTTGTACACATTCCTGTCACTGACTGTCTGAACTTGCCTGAAGGGCTGAACGGGGAAGTGGAGAGAGGCCAGAGAGGGAGAAGGGGCCTCGCCTCACCTCCTCCTCCCTCACTGGTATGAGTGAAGATGGAAGAGGACGGAAGGTCGAGACAGAAAGTGACAGAAAAAGGAAAGAATGTGCGAATGTGAGTCGATGGCAGAGGACAGAGAGGAGTTAGAGGGGAGGAGTGATTAGTCCGTGACAGCAGGAACAGGCTTGTCACAGTGTTTGGAGGGAGATCATCTTCATCACAGTGTCATCATGCATAATCCCCTAATCCCATGTGAACACAGTATGAGCTCAACATGCTGTGGATCCCACAAAAGGGATGAAAATTTACCAGGGTCTTTGAATGCATCTCGTGAGCTACACACGCTGTAGAGAACCCTGAATTACTTTCACTTGCTCTCATGCACTGGAATTTAGAATATTTGAATATTCAACAAATAATCAAATATTAAATGATCTTCTTTTTTTCTAGAAACGCCCACAGTTACTGGTGTAAAGCTGTAGTGCGTAACTTCAGATAGTGCTGGTTAAGTCTTTCACGTCTATACACGTGTCTCTGTGTTTCTCATGAACAGAATAACATCACCAAAGCTTACGTACTACAGCTTTAAGCAGGTAACAAAAGAACCAGGATGAGTTTCACAGAAGCTGCTCGAGCCGCAGCAGAAAAGCTGTTTGTCTAATCTCTTTGACTCCAGCACCAGAACGAGCTCGTCCTCCAAACATCCGCTCACAAACAACCTCGGTGGATCTGAACAATATGAAAACAGTCATAACACACGACGTTTGATGTGGAACAGTCTGTGTGAGATACTGAGAGCAGACGGACGATTGCATCTCCTGTGAACAAGGCTTGATAATCCAGGGACACACAACTGCAGCATGGTCAGAAATATGAAAATATGCTGTGTATGAAAAGGACACTACAGTTTTATTTTACTCACTAATCTCTTGATCATGTTTTATTGATTAAATGCAAATAAAATGGTGGAAAATATCGTTGAGTGTTTCCCAGAAATCTAAATGTTACTGTTAAAGAAGAGGAGCAAATAAACCAGAACATATTCATCTTTAAGAAATGAACATAAATAAACATCAACAAAAGCTCACCTAATAAAATGTATGCCTAGTTAAGTCAGTGCCATCTTTTAAAAATATGTTTATTGCTTAATCTTGACATAAAACAACGTTTTCTAGCTGCAAACTGAAATTTGAGTCGCGCTGTAAACTGCTCACTCTCCTGCACCAAAGTCCATCGAGAAAATCAGCAACTATCAGTAACTTCAAATGTCATTCTGTAAAATCCTGAGTCCAGATTGACCTCAGTGACACAAACTGACCACACGAGGCAGCAGCAGAGCAGCAGCTCCTGTGTCTCCGCCGGCTAAAAACCAGGATTTTCTCTATGGACTTTGGTGCAGGAGAGTGAGCGCCTTTTCTTTTGCTCACACGCCACACTGATCTGCAGTGAACACCGGGGGCGCTGCGGTTCTTACCGGCAGCACGGGGTCACCGGGCGAGTGTCCCGTGGCGTCTTCAGCCTCGTACTTGTAGAAGTCGAGCGGGGCGCAGAAGTATCCGGGCTGCACCTCAGAACACTGTCGACCCATCACATGTCTCCTGCAGTCACACTGGCCGCTCTCCATCATGCACCTGACACGACAGGTGAAAGGTCAAAGGTCACTTAACTTCTATAATATATTCTATAATATAAATATAATATGGTATTGTCTGGTTTTTTTGTTTTTGTAAAATAGTTTTCGATTTGAATTGTCTTCTTGATTTTGTTTTATTTTTATTGAATGTTTTTCTTTTAATTTGGTTTTGCTCTGATTCTGTTTGTTTTGCCTTGTTAATGCTCTAAAAAACAATTCAACTATATGATTATTATCATGTTACTATTATTTTCTTATTATTATATACACTATGTGAAGGCGGGATCTATTTTATTTTATTTTTTCTTTACTTTTTGTGTAATCTGTGCTGTTGTATTTGTCCTCAATTGCCTATATTCATATACCTCTATATTTATATGTATATAAATATAGAGGTATATGACATAAAGGTGACGGTAAACCAGGCACACTGGTAAAATGAGGAGAACATTTCAGCGTCTGATAAACCCTGGCTTCTCTTCTTAAACTGTCTTTCATTTACATGAAACAAACTCCTGCTTCTGTCACTGTCTCATAAATCACTGACTCATAAATCACTGTCTCATAAATCAGTAAGATTGTCGTACCTGTTGTTGACGGCGCCACCAAAGTCACAGTCGCACGGTCGGCAGCCGGCCAGGTCGTTACTGAGGCCCCAGTATTCAGGCTGCAGCAGAGAAAGAAGAAGACTGAGTGTCAGGAGTCACAACAACAACAACATTTAAGGACTTTCCAGGACCAATGCCCCCAAGACTCAATGTGCTGACACAGCTTAAGATGTGGAGGGCAGTGGACAGTGTCCACAAGTAATGATGTCTCCATGTTTGTCCAAGCAACGCAGGGCATGAAACAGCAGGTGATATGAGACATGAGAGACATTTACCTCAATATCAACTTCTTCCTGAAACAAAACTCAAGCACTTTCAATGACCCATGTCTATTTAGGACAATTTTCAAAAACCTTCAAGGACCTTTCATTTTTCTTTCTTTAATTTAGGGCTAAGATTTGAGTTATGGTTATGGTTAAGGCTCATGTTAGGCATTAACTAGTTATGGTTATGGTTAAGGCTCATGTTAGGCATGAACTAGTTATGGTTATGGTTAAGGCTCATGTTAGGCATTAACTAGTTATGGTTATGGTTAAGGCTCATGTTAGGCATGAACTAGTTATGGTTATGGTTAAGGCTCATGTTAGGCATTAACTAGTTATGGTTATGGTTATGGCTCATGTTAGGCATTAACTAGTTATGGTTATGGTTATGGCTCATGTTAGGCATTAACTAGTTATGGTTATGGTTAAGGCTCATGTTAAGCTCAGTTTTGAAAGCTCAGTTTTAAACACCAAAACAACTCTTTCTTTTAGATATTTTTAATCCCAGGATTAAATGAGTTTAAGGGAGCAGCAGCTGTCACTCACCAGACACCGGTCACAGTAACGACCGGTGACGTATCGTTTGCAGGAACAGTCTCCGCTGATCTGATCACAGGGAGCTCCCATCATTATGATGCCACGAGGGTCGCAGTTACACGCTGTGGGAGGAGCACACACACACACACACACACAGGAGCAACGGTCAGCCTGTATCCCTGATAGGGGTTTGTGTAGCTTGCTGTGGGTCCACTGGTGGCACACGCCCCACAGATTGAGATACGTACGTTGGCAGCCCAGCAGGTCGTTGTAGCTGAGTCCGTAATGTCCCTCCTTGCAGTCGTCGCAGCGCGTTCCTTTGACGTTAGCTTTGCAGCGACACTGTCCTGAGATCATGCCCATCTCTGGGTCAGTGTGACTGTCACACACGCCTCCTTCCAGCGAGCCCACGGGGTCACAGTCGCACGCTGGAGGTCAGAGGGACAGTGGAAACATGTACACTGTACACACATATATACAAATACACATATTATATTCTATAATCATGACCTGAGACCAGATCTTCTTCTTCTTCCTCTTCCTCTGACAAAAGTTTGTACAGATCCAATAACAAAACGTGCAGTTTGAGCTTTGGTTTTTCTAAGAGTTTCGAGTAACCATGGTGACAAAAATTGCACAACACTGCGAATAATTTCCACATACACATGAATGGGAAACCCAGCCCAATTTGGAGCCTCACGGTGTCGTCATACTTTGACGCAGAAGCGTGGTTGAAACTTTAAATGGGTCACAAGACTTGAGACTTTTCTCACCTAAACCTAAGTTTTGATACATAATTACACGTTTTATACAACCGCAGTTTAAGTTTTGTACTTTTTTTTGTATGTTTTCAGATTTTATGGCTCAGTGGTTAAGACCCGCCCTGTGTGCAATAAGACATCATGGACGCAATGGTCGCAGGTTCGACTCCACCCCTGGCTGATTGTAAGTCACTTTGGATAAAAGCGTCTGCTTAATGACATGTAATGTCATTTTATAATGATTGTGTGTGGCGTGCACTAGAGTGACACCCTCTGCTGAGGTCCATGAAAAAGACAGAAATCTCTAAACAAACTCTTCTCCTGCCCACAGTGTGTTTTACATAAAAACGTTGCTGTTTTTTTAAATGAAGCTGAGGGTGATTTTAAAACTGTCATTTCTCTGTCAATTCACAGCCGTTTTCCACAGATTTGAATGTGGGAGCTGCTGAAACCTCGTGACGCTCACACACCAAACATTTACTCTCTATCATCCACCGTTCTTGAAATAAAACAACTTTAAAACGTGCTGTTTTCTCTGTTTTTCACCCATTTTGGACAGTTAGAGACAGGTGTTTGGAAGGAGGAGGGGGAACAGGGAGGGGGAGGGGCTTGTGAGTTTTAAAGGTTGATTCCACCAAAATACTAAATACTTTAAAGGTTCAATCCCCCCAAAGCGGCAGGACGATCAAAATGTTGTCGTTAATAAATGAATGAAATGTATAAAAATGTAAACTCACCGACGCAGACTCGCGGGTCTCTGATGTCCTTGAAAGGATCTTTGTAGTAGAAAGGTTTGCACGTGTCACAGCTGCGGCCGACGGTGTTGTGCTGACAGTTGTCACACACGCCGCCGCTGACGTTGCCCGTGGACAAGAACACCGCCATGTCGAAGTGACACTGGTGCGAGTGGCTGTTACAGATACACTCTGCACCAAACAAGACGGTAAAACAAGAGATGATCGGTATATTACTCTGGAGATAACGCTCATTCACCAATATCTTTTCTAAATGTCATTTTAATTGTCTAAATTACAACTCATTAATTATCGCAGACATCAAATATATCAATAGATTCAATATTTTCAGGGAATATTTATGCAAACAGTCGTGCATAACAATATCTATCCTGTGGCCTAACTTCAAGTTCTGTCCAAGATTGTCCTGAAATCCCACTAAAACAAAAATAATGACAAAAAAGGGGTCAATTACAGATTATATCATACACAAATATAGAAAGATTTGTAAAGAAATGACATTATTGTGAAGAAAATCCACAATTTTCAGTCAAATAGGAAAGAATATTATTACTAGTATCTTTACTACAGCACACACTGGACAGAATGTCTCAGTCAGATGTTGGACATCTGCGAGGACACGTTATTTACTACAGGTTTGAGGCCACAGTTTCTTTATTAACCCATTTAAATTAGTAATTCAGGTTCCTGGAGGTTTTTGGACGTGAATTTTGACATGGCCAAAAAAACCTTTATCATACTTATTTTTCATGATAAATGTCAGAAATGTTCCTCAGTGAAAACTGTAACTTGTATTTTTTTACGTTTTCATGTAAAAAATTACACATAGCACATTTTTTAAAATCTAAAATCAAACTATTATTGATGCTGGATACAATATACTGATTGATATTGAAGAAAAATATGTTGTGAAATACAATTACTGAATTAAAACAAAAATTAAATCGACACCGTTTCTGACCTTATGATGTTAAGAATATATCCACTGACTTTTATGTCACCATTTCATAGCAGGAAACTGAAGTTTGTAACCTCACTCTCTCCTGCACCAAATCCCAGTGAGAAAATCATCATTCATTTTGTGTGCTGTAGTGTAAAATGGCTGATTTTCTTCATGGCCTTTGGTGCAGAGGAGTGACACGTTTACAAACTAACACAGACTTCAGTTTCCAGTCATTTTATGAGCTTTTATTTCGTGTGTGTTTGACCTCTGCACGTGTGTGGGTTTCCCGCCTCTGCTGGTCTCCAGGGCAGGTCGTTGTGGAAGTCTTGGCAGCGCTCACAGTTCAGGCCCTCAGTGTTGTGTTTGCAGACACAGCGACCGTGGATCTGAACACAGATGGAACAATGATGCAGTTAGATGCAGAAATTTGAGAAGCATCATTTTCTGTCTTAATTCTTCTCCGTATTCTGCCAGATCACGATGTCGATAGAAAGGTAAACATCGTAAATAGATATGTAGACGCACTTTATTGATCGCACAACTCTTGTCCACACTCAAACTGAAGTTTGGATCATTTTGAAAAAGTCCATAGAGAAAAGCAGCGATTTTACCGTCACAGTTGATCCACCGCTGCCTCCATCAGTAAGTTCAACTATATTATTGTGTTTGAAATTCTATTTTCAGATTTGACAAAGTGACACAAACTTGCCAAAAGTGGCAGCAACACAACAGCAGCTCTTATTCCTGTGTGAGCTCAAAACGCTGGTTTCTCTATGGACTTTGGTGCAGGAGTGAACCGTTGATCAAACGTCATTTTCAAGGCCGTCTAACAGCAGAATCCCAGACTTAAGCGAGGGTAAGTGCTCATGTCCAAAGAACTGACCATGCCGAGCTCGCGGGCATCCACCCCTGGCACTGGAGCGCACTCGGAGGCGTGACCGTAGCAGAAGCAGCTCCCTCTGACCACCAGCTCGTAGAGGGCGTAGTAATATTTCTGCAGGACGTCGAAGCGTCGGTCCAGCAGGTCGTCGCCCAGAGTGTTGAGCTTGGTGAAGTTGATGCGCAGGTTGGTGATTCGTAAGAGTTCTGTGGCGGTGAAGGAACGAACGGGGGAGAGATTTTGTGTCATTGAACCATTTTGGGGCAGATTTCGCTAAAGCAGAGGTCGCAAACTTGTGCGATCTACCCCATCAATTACATGTCACCCGCCACTTAATATCCAATTAGTTCTTCTCACTTTTTGCAGCTTAAATATGTTTTTATTGCAAATTCTGTTAATAAATGGTCATGATTATCATTATTAAGATATAATCATTTTAAGCTTAACCCCTACTACATTTTTACGACTTTTTTACTAGGCTGACCCCTCCAGACCAGACTAGATGCTGATTCTCAACCCCTGCCCTAACTTCTCCTTTTAAGGTTAATAAAATCACAGAATAATCAGGAAAACCTTGAGCCTCCATCTGATAATATCACGGTGATAGAAAAGAGTTTGAATGCTTTCACTGACCTTGAATGTCCAGGCTGTAGGGGTCTTTCACGTGAATGGCAGGATCCAAAACTTTATAAATAACCTTGAATAGGAAAACAGGATTATTATTCAACTGGAGAAACTGACAGAGAAAGAAAATCCTATTAGATTCTGGGGATAAAAAGACATATACTGGCAGCACACGCTCACACCAGAGTCCATAGAGAAAATCTAGGATTTTAGAGCTGCTGCTCTACTGCTGCCTCGTTTGGTAACTTTGTGTCACTTCATTTAATCTGAATAAAGCTTTTCAAACACATAAGTCACCAAATAACAGATTTAAACTAACCGATGGAGGCAGCAGAGAAGGAACAAATCCTGAATGCTGAGAAGTAAAATCGTGATTTTCTCTATGGGCTTTGGTGCAGGAGAGTGAGCAGTTTACAGAGCAACAAAAAGTCCAGTTTCCGGTCAGAAAAGTCTGTCTAACAGCAAGATTAAGCATATTATCCAATATCTGCAGACATGACAAGATGCCCTTATACGACTCAATGCAGATCTGATAGTTTTATCTGATCATTTGTGCATTTGATGGACCGTTTACCTCTCCATTGGTAGAAGGCTCAATGTCGGAGTAGCGCTCTTCGCAGATGATGTCGTTGATGTGGTGCAGGCCGTTGGCGGCGACGCCGGGAAACATCCTGGTGCAGTTAGAGGCAAAGTAGCGGTAAGGGCGCCACGTGCGGCCAAAGTCGGCCGACCGCTCGATGATCATCGCCGCGGGTCGGAAAGTCTGAGGAGGAGGAGGACAGAGACACAGAGACACAGAGACACAGAGAGACACAGAGACAGAGAGACAGAGAGACACAGAGAGACAGAGTCACATAGACACAGAGACACAGAGACACAGAGTCACAGAGACACAGAGACACAGAGAGACAGAGTCACAGAGACACAGAGTCACAGAGACACAGAGTCACAAAGACACAGAGACACAGAGACACAGAGTCACAGAGTCACAGAGACACAGAGTCACAAAGACACAGAGACACAGAGTCACAGAGACACAGAGTCACAGAGTCACAGAGACACAGAGACACAGAGACACAGAGACACAGAGTCACAGAGACACAGAGACACAGAGTCACAAAGACACAGAGACACAGAGACACAGAGTCACAGAGTCACAGAGACACAGAGTCACAAAGACACAGAGACACAGAGTCACAGAGACACAGAGTCACAGAGTCACAGAGACACAGAGTCACAGAGTCACAGAGACACAGAGACACAGAGACACAGAGAGACAGAGTCACAGAGACACAGAGTCACAGAGACACAGAGTCACAAAGACACAGAGACACAGAGTCACAGAGACACAGAGTCACAGAGACACAGAGTCACAGAGACACAGAGTCACAGAGACACAGAGTCACAAAGACACAGAGACACAGAGACACAGAGTCACAGAGACACAGAGACACAGAGTCACAGAGACACAGAGTCACAAAGACACAGAGACACAGAGTCACAGAGACACAGAGTCACAGAGACACAGAGTCACAAAGACACAGAGTCACAAAGACACAGAGACACAGAGTCACAAAGACACAGAGTCACAAAGACACAGAGACACAGAGTCACAAAGACACAGAGTCACAAAGACACAGAGACACAGAGTCACAAAGACACAGAGACACAGAGACACAGAGTCACAGAGACACAGAGACACAGAGTCACAGAGACACAGAGTCACAAAGACACAGAGACACAGAGTCACAGAGACACAGAGTCACAGAGACACAGAGTCACAAAGACACAGAGTCACAAAGACACAGAGACACAGAGTCACAGAGACACAGAGTCACAGAGACACAGAGACACAGAGACACAGAGTCACAGAGACACAGAGTCACAGAGACACAGAGTCACAAAGACACAGAGACACAGAGACACAGAGTCACAGAGTCACAGAGACACAGAGTCACAAAGACACAGAGACACAGAGTCACAGAGACACAGAGACACAGAGTCACAGAGTCACAGAGACACAGAGACACAGAGACACAGAGACACAGAGAGACAGAGTCACAGAGACACAGAGACACAGAGTCACAGAGACACAGAGTCACAAAGACACAGAGACACAGAGTCACAGAGACACAGAGTCACAGAGACACAGAGTCACAAAGACACAGAGACACAGAGTCACAGAGACACAGAGTCACAGAGACACAGAGTCACAGAGACACAGAGACACAGAGACACAGAGTCACAGAGTCACAGAGTCACAGAGACACAGAGAGACAGAGTCACAGAGACACAGAGACACAGAGAGACAGAGTCACAGAGACACAGAGTCACAGAGACACAGAGACACAGAGAGACAGAGTCATAGAGACACAGAGACACAGAGTCACAGAGACACAGAGACAGAGAGTCACAGAGACACAGAGACACAGAGTCACAGAGACACAGAGACACAGAGAGACAGAGTCACAGAGAGACACAGAGAGACAGAGTCACAGAGACACAGAGACACAGAGACACAGAGAGACAGAGACACAGAGAGACAGACTCACAGAGTCACAGAGACACAGAGACACAGAGACACAGAGTCACAGAGACACAGAGTCACAGAGTCACAGAGACACAGAGACACAGAGTCACAGAGTCACAGAGACACAGAGACACAGAGTCACAGAGACACAGAGAGACAGAGTCACAGAGACACAGAGACACAGAGAGACAGAGTCACAGAGACACAGAGTCACAGAGACACAGAGACACAGAGAGACAGAGTCACAGAGTCACAGAGACACAGAGACACAGAGACACAGAGAGACAGAGACACAGAGACACAGAGAGACAGAGACACAGAGACACAGAGAGACAGAGAGAGAGCAGAAATCCCATCAGGATTACTGGAGAAGATTCAGCCACACATTACGTTGACATGACAACACCGAGTTACTCCATGTTTGCTTCATTCATAATAATAATCTGGTGATGATGGATTAATGTCGGAAAATTGCTGCTGTGTCCAAAACAAACACAGACGCAGACAGGTGAGCACCTGGGCTGGAAAAATACACATTCAAATATAAAAGAAGTTTGTATCTTTGAAGTGTTTGATCTTTATTTCACTTCACTTTGTGTAAACTGTGGTCGCGGCAGAATCCTCTTTTACAGTGAAATTAGCGAGTATAGACTATAGGTTGTTTTTAGATGTGAGCGAGGAAGCGTTCACATTTGTAACCAGTGTTTGAGCTTCACACCTGGGAGCTGCTCAGACGACTGAAGTTGCTGCAGCTTCACTGAATTAATTCAATCTTTACTCTTAGCAATTTACAAATTTTACAAAATGAAGAAAAAATGACAAAAAAAGAAGCTGTTTCCCTGTTTTCCCTGTTTTTGCCGTCAGTGTCTCCTCCGACACTCTTCGGCAAATTCATGTTACAATCAAAACATTCCGAATTTTTCTGCTTGTTAACTTTTTCTGCCATTTTCTTCCATTGAAAATAAACGGTGATAAACGCTCTTCTCCCTGAGATCTGACCTGGGGGCGGGGCTAGAGAGACCAGACCACAGCAGTGAACTAAACGAGCCATGTCTCACATGGAGTCAGATCCGTAGGCAGGTTACCACGGCAACCAGGGTAGCAAATTAAGCACTGTTGTATGGTCTTTTTAAAAAAAAAAAAAAACAGACAGGAGACAGGTTTATTCTATTCTATGATTTAAATGTTGCACAAAACATACAATTATTTGACAAAATTCATGTAATTGTCACATTGTGGAGGATTTGAAGGACCTGTGTGTGTGTGTGTGTGTGTGTGTGTACCTTAAACTTCATGATGAGGTGAGTGAAGTGGAATTCAGCCTCCAGGTTCAGTCTGATGCTCACAGTCTCCAGTCCTGTGGAGGAAGTGACTGTCAGTCAGCTTCAGTGTATCATACTCTCATCCCCTCCTGTCACTCTCTGCTTGATGCTTGACTGTAGACATTGTCTGTCTCTACTTTACAAAGGCTCACCTGATGAAATCTATATTATATTAGTAATATGTTCCCATGTTCATCTCACCATTAGACAACTTTTTTTTTTTAACTGTAAAGTGAAGTCTGTTTCATTTTGAAAAGCCCCCCCCCCTCTGCCAAAGTCCATTGAGAAAACACACGCACACGCACACACACACACACACACACACACACACACACACTGTACACACACACACACACACACGCACACACCGTTGACAGACTGCCACCAGGTGTTGTCTCCGTTCCTGTCCATGAGGTAGATGACGTTTTGGATGCGATGGCTGTTTCTGTGGTGATAGGAGTCGTAGCGATGCAGCGAGTTACACTCGAAGCATTTGTCTGACTCCTGTTCGGGGAAATAAACACTTGTTTTAGTCATGATGATAAAAAAGAAACAATCACGTCATGAACGCTGGGCTGTTTTCTATAATTCTTCTAATTCCATTTGTCATCGATCAATAAGCTTGATGATGTCATGAATGAGTTTCTTTCACTACTTTTCACTTTCACATTAGTTTCTCCAGTTGTAGGAGTCAGTGATGCTGAGTCCACAGAACCCTCGAGTCAGTGACCAAACACAAACGCTGTTTGTCAGCAATTATCAATCGTTTTTCCACTTTCTTCTGGGGGTTTTTGTGTCTATTTACCCCAAAAACCTTTTTCTGCTTCTAACTTAACTTAACTTACTTTTTACAAAAACAACAGGAACAGTAAAAAAAACAAAAAAACAAGTTGAAAAGTGATTATTTGGGAATTCAATTTTTTCCGTTGAAAATGTACAGAATTCTGGTCTCGACTGGAAACTCCTTATTAGAGACTTTTAACAGTTTTAAAATTTCTCTGAAGACATGGCTGAAATCTTGTATATAGAACATCACATTTATTATGTATGATGTTTATTTTCCCTGTAATGTTGTTGTTGTTGTTGTTGTCTTGTTACAGATATTGTCTGTAATGTTTAGTCTGTCTTTTACTGTCTTTTAACTCCCTGCCCAGGGACCACAGATGCAAATTACTACTATTGAAACTATTCAGCTAACTCTGGTATAGACCTGGTTCTGCACATGGTCCCTGTCAACTAAACTAATAAACTAAAATAAACTAATATGAGTGACTAAAAAACAACAGCAAGTGGAAAACAATAGTTGAAAATTGCTTAGTTGAGTCAGCAATTTTCATCTTCTGTTTTCCTGTTTCTGCCGTTTAGTTTAGTTTAGTTTAGTCAAGACTTGTCCTTTTTCTACTTGAACCTTCTGATTATTATTATTTTTAAACGTTTTTCTGTTTCATCTGTGTGGTCGACAATAAACCAGGGCAGAAAAATCCATGAAACCAGACAAAGCAGAGAAGACGAGTGTGGAGGCAAAGAGCCTGGGAAAGAACGCAGTGAGAGAGAGAGAGAGAAGTTTAAAGAAAGGTGAGATACATGTGAATAACACAGTGAAGAGCTCTGAAAGACCAGAGAGGGGGGCCCACAGAGAGGGGGGCCCACAGAGAGGGGGGCCCACAGGGAGGGGGGGCCCCACAGGGAGGGAGAGCTGGCACAGACAAACACTGTGGATTCCAGGGCCAGTTTTTTCTTAATGAGGCCGTCGTCAGGGAGATTAAGCAGCTGACAACGACGCGGCTGTGGAAGTGACTCGACCGAGACGTGAGAAGTGTGCTGGATCAAACCAGCCACCAGTGAACCCTGATCACTGTGTGTTTGTAACATGCATGAATGTGTCCATCATCACCTCTGTGAGCACCGTGACTCATGTCCTCCCTGTCCACACTGTGTATATCATCATGTCCACGTCCAGCGGACAGTCGGACTGAACCGTTAATCCAAGTTTTATGGACAACGCAGCCCTGCTGTGATTTTCAAATCGCAAGGAAGCGAATATTTCTTAAAGCCCAAAATGTGTCAAACAACCATTTACTATATTCTATATTCTATCGATATTCTACAGACTGAAGAAATCACACAGGAATCATTTGAAATAATATAATAATATGAAAATGAGAATAACGATGTAAAAATGACCATTCCCTCTCAATTTCAGTCGAAAAAAAAATCGCAATTTATTTACTCACTTATTTATTTATTTATTATTATTATTATTACTTTTTTCTCCTTAAGTAGGTGTGTGTGTGTGCGTGTGTGTGTGTGCGTGTGTGTGTGTGTGTGTGTGTGTTTGTCCTCGTCCTGACCTGAAGTGGGTTTGTGGGCGGGTAGATGGAGATGGTTCTTGAGCAGCTCACTGTTTTATAATTGTATTGTTTTTGCCTTTTGTAAATAAAAAACGCAATTTGATTAATTAATAATTCAAGAAAAGAATGAGTGTTATTCAAATGTATGTAATATATGACAGTGGTTATTTTGGGCTGTGAATAAAGTCTAAAGGCAGAGGTGATTCTTACGTAGGAATGATTATTTTTTCCCAGGTTAGAGTTCACTAAAGATACTGTGTGGTACATTTCCACATGAAGGAAATAGTCTATAACAAAAAACTTCATTAAATAAAGTTTAGCTTCAAGTGGAACTAGAAAATCAGAAAGTTTGAGTTTAAGTGGTTTTCACTGTTCGGCAGCAACTCCTCAATTTTTTTCCACAAATTTTCTTTTAAATTATGAGAGCAACGTGGCTTCCACTGTAGAATGTATTTATAAAAGCACTTTACATTTCTAAAGCACTGTAATCACAGATGTACTGTAGCACGTCCAGTTTAAAAAAGATCTAATGCAAAAATCAAAAGGTATAACAACCTCTCACCGGGTTTATATTTCACAAGTCCACGAGAAAACTTTGAGCATATTTTATTTTTGAGAGACCTGAAAGAAATCTTAATCTGTGTCTTGCACTAACATCTTCAGCGATTCACCTCAGAATAACTTTTATCTTCTTTCCTCGGTTTATTCCGTCATTGTAACGTACGCTTATTCAAATAAAGCTGAATAACGAGCTGCAGCTGAATAAACAGCTGCAACGAGGCGTCGATGTCACGCGGCGCCTTCATTTGATCCAACACTGTAGCCAAGGTAAGTCCGTGTTATTGTCATTAACTTTATTCAGTTCTACATGAGGAGGTGAAGATAAAGTCATTATAACCAGAGCCTTTTAGTGATTTTAGTCCGACAATGTCAGTAGAGATTACGGCGGCTTTGGGTAAAAAGGTCCAGAAAAGAACGCTAATCCTGTGCGAATAGACCATTAGTATTACATCACTCCACCTCCCCATGTAAAACTAATCCCGTCAGAAAAGGCCTATTGTCTGGAAGTTCTTTGACCCTAACCTCACTGACACTTTTGCCTAATTGAATTGAAACATACCGGTTGTGTATCTCTTCTCCAGCTGGGAGCGGTACATTAGCGGTACATTAGCGGTACAATAGCGGTACATTAGCGGTACATTAGCAGTGCATTAGCGAACTGAACTTCCGCCCCACCAGTAGGTGGAGCATAAAGCTCACTCACCAAGCAGAGAAAACACTCTGACAACAGAAGAAGTCGTCGCCAAGGATAATCATCCGAGCCTCGGACCGGCGGACCTTTCAGCTGTGAGCCGCTAGAACCAGAACTGTCCAAGGGAGGTGTATCGTTCTCTTCTTCTTTGGTAGGAATGCGTCCTATAACCTGTGACCAGACTTGTACTGCCGCCCGATGGCGAAGTCAGACACTACAGGACCCTGACGCACGAGTATACCAGGGTCTGAGGCATGTGCATGTACAGTGTCTCTCGGCGTCTGTTCTGCATAGACCACGTCGACATACATCAAGCACCGCGACAGCAATCAAACAGTAGACACACGACAACAATCATCTGAACAATCTGAATCTCAACATGGTTCTGTGACTTTGAGGATTCCAAGGACCGCGTGGGAACCCTGAATTCTGGAGTCAAACAGACCAAACCTGAGGCCCTTTAAGGTCTAGACAGCATCTCTGAAAATGCACTGCTTCTCCTGAGAGGTAAACAACAAAAAAAGGTAAAGGAAGAAAGAAAACTGCGCCTGAAAGGCAAGCAAACGTAATCCGATCTCACGAGGAACAAAAGCAACAGCGTAGAAGAACCTGTGTCTTCCACGAATGATGGATGGACGTCTTGACGTGCAAATGCTTGGTGTGGGCCCCTCATGTGGCTTCTGACAGAGCAGCGAGCGTCGAGGGGGGGTGGAGGTGGAGGTGGAGGGCCTCCCACCAATCAAACTGTGTCAATCATGTTCACCTGAATGTTGACACTGTTGGACGTTCCTGTCCTGAGGACATGGAGGTGCAGGTCGCCGCACGCCTGTGCACACACACACACATGAACTCCATGCTGAAGCTTAAAGCAATCGTCTCTTGCTGGTTGTTTAAAAACTGTTCATCTTATTTCTTGGAATTCTCTCAGCGTCCTGATCACCATGAAAAGTTGGCAGAAGAGAGAAAAAGAGAAATTCCAGAGTCACTTTCTCTATCATTTATCTTCATCAATCGTTCTTCTTTTTATTTTTTGTGTTCAAAGCAATTTTTCACACTGCATTTTAAAAGAGAACATGTCGGCTTCTTTATCTCATCACTGAAAAGTGATGTTTCTGTAACACTCACTCTCCTCGCACCAAAGTCCAGAGAGAAAACCAGCGATTTAACTTGTGTGGACACCAGAGCTGTTTGTGTCACTGAGGTCAATCTGAAGAAAGGATTTTTAATCCCAACATTACAAAATAACACATTTGAACTGCAGCAGTGCAACAACTGCACTGTGAGGTCACTGTGGACACGTGACAAAGATGAAGGTGTGGCGTCAGCAATAACGGACAGATGAACAAATGAAGATGGAAGAGTGTAAAGTGAGACATGAAGGCAGATGACAGCATTAAAAAGAGTGAACAAACATGTCGACACACTTTTCTTTGGCTCCGACTCGTATAAAAATCAGTGTAGACGATTAGTGATAATTGATTTGGCATTGAACAAAACCAATGTCTTATATTATAAATTGTAGTAATATACAGGGCTGCAACTAATGATTATTTTCATAATTAATTAATCTGTCGGATTATTGTCTCGATTAATTGTTTTATCCATAAAATATAATAAAGTTTTTAAAAAATGTTAAAAAAAAAGTGTGTTTCTCAAACGTCAAAATGAATGACTTTCAATGAGTTCTTTGTTATATGGAGCAAAGAAAGCAGAACATTATGAGAAAAGAAAACTCTTAAAAACTCTAATGGACAAAAAGAGGGGGAGGCCAGCGTGTCTAATAATAATAATAATAATAAGAATAATGTACCTGACGATGTTATTAACTTAGCAGCGTGTGTCCGTGTGAAAGCTCACCTGCAGGTGGCTGACAATGCAGTACTGCTCCGGCCCGTTCAGACCACATGTGGACGAGGCAGTCAAGTTAATGGCACGACCAATCAGAAGGTTTCCCGTGGCGGGGTAACAGCTCCCCTCCGTGCAGCCGTGAGGGCCTGATGGAAGCTCCTGGCCAACGACGCCCAGTGCTGCAGGAGAAGAGAAAGAGGAAGGATTATATATAATATATAATAATTAAATATCATTGTGGTCATTTGAAGTTCTGAAAATGTGGTGAAAGAAAACGCACACATGGTGAGCTTATATAAGTGTTACATTCAACCACTGAAAATCGCATCTTTCTGTTCAGGAATGCAAGTCAATAACTATAATTTGACAAGAAATAATAATGTGCTTCACTTTTTTTTCAGTTTTTTTTTGTTAAAAATCTCATTTCAGTTAAAGAGCTTTTTGAAAAACACTCTAAACGATGATCAAAATAGCTGATGATTCACTAAAGAGTTGACGATGAATCGATGAATCGATGCAGTTTTCAGCTGAAGAACTATTTTCAGGTCCACACTGCAGACTTTCTCATCAAGAGTCAAAGAATGTGAATGCTAACCCTAACCCTTCAGATATGAGTCACAACACACACACACACACTGACACATTTGAAGCAACATGAAGGAGAAAGGGTTCCCAGCTCCCATTCATGTGAGTTAAAAAACCCTGAGTGCTCAGAGTGATGTTGGGGGGCAGAGAGGGAGGTTTATGTAAACCTTTCATCCCGTTCATGAACAGAAAACAGAAGAGCGGCAGCATGTCGAGGCACGACGGGGAAAGAAATGGATGCTTTGAGAAGGAATCAAAAACATCCTCCTGGACAAAAACATGCACGTCTGCGTTAAACAGGCTCGTGAAGCAGAGACGTTCTGAGCTTGAACGTCAATTATTAAACAACAACAACGACAGGAAGACGTAATTCCCTCTGTTTGCTCAGCACAGACTCCACTGGTGTTAAACATCCGCCCTCTGTGATTCAATCAGGGACAGATCGGGCTAATTACAGGTCTCAACAATCCCAAAACTTCCTGAGTGCTTCCTCTGATTCAGTCACATAGACTACAAATAAAAAAAATACCTGACGTTACTTATATACAAACTCCTGTACTTTAAGAACTGATTAGAAGTTAAAAAAAATAAAATAAAAAAAATCTTAGATTAGAGCTCACCTCCCTCCACAGCTGAACAGTGGTAGTTTATTTTATTATTATTTTTACTTAGATTTTTATTTATTTGCAGCTTCATTCATACACACACAGAAGCTAACAGTGGACACATGTTATTCTGAGAGGGATAACTGACTAAGAGGCAGGTTTAAACATCACAGTTTTTCCAGTGCTTTCTCATAACCCCGCCCAAAAAGAGAGACCAAAATGAAAAGAAGATTTAAGCACTTCAATTAAGATCAATCCAACAGAATTAAAAAAACAAAACAAAAAAGGAACATAAAAAAAGAAAAGGGTTTGGTCTCCATGGAAACTACTGGTCAAAAAAAGAGAAGAGGAAAAACTCTGCCTATATTAGGGCCAGGTTTTGGTCTCCATGGGGACTGCTGGTCCTGACAAGGTCAATGTTTATGCACGGTCCTGAAGAGGTAACAAATACAAAAACACACACAAACTTGTTTTTCACAGACGTAATGCATACCCTAGACCCTTACTCTCACCCTAAAACCTGGTCTTAACCCTGAAAAAGCCCTTTAAAGTTGTGGGACTGAGACAAAATGTCCTCACAGAGATATAAATACATGTTTCTGTCATAAACATGTATTTAAATGTGGACATACTCTCTGTCTTACAGCTTTAAACTACAATTTTATAATGACATACAAATACAACAATACTGTAGCGCGCACACACACACACACACACACACACACACACACACACTCACACACACACACACACACACACACACACACACACACACACACACACACACACACACACTCGTACAAACATCTTGGCTCCAGCTCCAGTGAAATATTTGACATATTCTGAGCTTTAAAACCGCCTTGAGGTCATTGTTTGTCAAACGGACTATAAGCCAGAAAGGAAATACCACGTAGTGCACGAACGTCGTTATTATTATTATTATAATATACATGATACTTTATAGAAACAGGGATCAGTGTATACAATGAGACACACGTTCACATGTAGTCAGGTGTGTTCCGTCTGCACAGCTCTGTAAAACCTGTGGACTGTAGATAAAGATCAATCACACCCTGAGCAAACATTAAAATACGAGGCAGCGCTGAAACCCGGCGACGTGATACAAGACTGTGCACGGAGGGGAACAGCATGAAGGAATGTGGCGTATGTTGATATGGTAAATGAAAGGGGCTGCAGTTTCCTTCGAGAAGAGTAAAATACCTGTTTGTCCTTGGTAAAGTAAAACCAACACACGCACCCACCTCCTCAAAGAGTGAGTGCTGTGAGTGGGTTTCACCCGGAGTCATTGTACAGGTATGAGGTTTGCACAGTAGGTTCACTCACTGGTCAAAGAAGCTTGTCCGAGACGAGGCGTGTTTACATACATGTTTAGAACACAGTCATGTCACTCCTGGAGGAAATGGACTCATATTTAGCTCCAATTCAACTTGATTCAGCATTTTTTTCAATAAGTTCACATGGTATTTACATGCATTTCTAGATGCAGTCTGGGCACTGAGGGAGACCGGTTTGGTGGGCTCAGGATTGGGTCTCTGCTTTTTGCAGATGATGTAGTCCCGTTTGCTTCAACTCTCAGTGGAGCGGTTGGGATGAGGATCAGCACCTCCAAATCAGAGACCATGGTCCTCAACCGGAAAAGGGTAGAGTGCCCTCTTCCGGTCAGGGGTGAGATCCTACCCCAAGTGGAGGAGTTTAAGTATCTAGGGGTCTTGTTCACGTATGACGGAATAATGAAGCGGTAGCCAAAAGGCGAAGCTCTCAATTTAACGGTCCACCTACGTTCCTATCTTCACCTATGGTCACGAGCTGTTGGTAGTGACTGAAAGAACGAGATCACGGATACAAGCGGCCGAAAATGGGTTTCCTCCGCAGGGTGTCTGGGCTCTCACTTAGAGATAGGGAGGTCGGTCATCAGGGAGAGGCTCAAAGTAAGGTGGCTCAGGGACCTGGTAAGGATGGACCTAACCTGGACCCCTCCCTGGTGAGGTGTTCCGGGCATGTAACTCTGGTAGGAGGCCCCCCGGGGAAGACCCAGGACTCGCTGGACAGACTCTGTCTCATGGTTGGCCTGGGAACACCTCCCCATTCACCCGGCAGAGCGCGACGAAATGGCTGTGGAGATGGAAGTCTAGGCTTCTCTTCACAAGCGGCTACTCACGCGACCCAACCTCGGATAAGCGATAGAAAATGGATGGATGATGATGATGATGATGATGATGAGCCCTAATGACTACCCTATAAGTCGAGTGTTTAACACAAGGTGACAGCAACTGATGGCGTTTGAATGTGTATTTGTGTAAATGATTAAGAGTGTGAGGTTCCTTGAATGCATCTCGTAGCTGCAGCTCTAAGCTCAATAATGCTGTGAACCCCAGAGAAATAATAAAAGGGACAATTACCCTCTGATCCCTTTCAGTCATGATCATAGCTGAGAGTCAGAATGAAGATCGAAATCTGGTTTTGAAAAATCCCAATAAGTGCTAATAATGGATCCACAGACAGCATTAGTGGATACACACACATACACTGGTTTACACCGGATAAAGTGGTTTAGGTGTTCAGTTACACTAATTCGACCAGGGTGTCATCAAATGACAGGAACAACCAGACGGTCGGTAATTGCTTGAATTATTTGATTGGAATTTGTTTTTTCATTCCAGCAGCAGTTCATCATCATCATCATCATCATCATCAGTTCTTTCTCGTACCAAATGTGTTATGACATCTTCATCCTCGCATGCTGCTGTCGAGACACGTCCGCCCTTCAATACATAATTCACACCCAGTTCTAATTAGTAACTCGGGGTTGTGTTCTGAAGTCGACCACACTCGCGTGGAATGTCGCCGAGGCTCCAGTGAGCGGCTTTCTGTGTCCAGTCTGTCAGAGGCTGAGGAAAGCACACGGCGTTTGTGTTGAAAATTACAAGGCGATGTTGTCACCTCACATGCAAAATGATCCTATTTTAAAAAGAAAAAGAAAAAGAAAAAAAGAAAAAGATGCTCCTGACACCTGAGAGGTAACAGCAGTGTTCACCCGCCCTCTCTGTGTGGGCCGCGGGAGGAAGAACGGCAACCTGTCCCGACTAGCAGGGAGAATGTGCTCTGATAATAGTGAGTGAGTGTCTCACTACACATTTGTGCCTGCACTTCATTCATAAACAAGAGTCTGCTGTGGGATATTTGTGATTCCGTGATCATGACGTCTCTGCAGTCAAATGTCACGTGAATTCGTCCGATTTGACTCTGTTTTTCAAGGACTTGAAATGATCCCGTCAGGTGACGTGACCCAACCTGAGGCGTGATTCATCGTCTTCTGCTGTTTATCACTGGTGCATGGCTGCTAATGAAGCTGCCAACCTGCACTGCAGCTGATGAGGGAGCCACTGAGCTGCATCATAGTACAGTACGGTGGCCTGGAAGTGCAAACCATTATGACAAATCATGAAACACTTTTAGCAAAACCCAAAACAAATGAATAAATGTCACAATTCTTACTGAAATGGATTTTCGAAAATAACAAGTTTACAAGATGCAAAACTTTCAATTCCCGAAACAAATCTCACAGATGTTGTTGATCAGCCAATCTTATATAGCACCACTTCCTTTAAACCTGGCTTTCAAAATAAGAGCCACTGACTGTCTTTTTACTAGTTCTAGAGTTTTGCCGTAACATTCACCGTATTAGTTGGCCCTATAAAATAAAATGAATGCTTTAATGCCTCGTCTTGGCAGTTTATATGTTCAACAGTGTGTTAAATATTATGTGTCTTACCGTCAAAGAAAAGAAAAAAAAGAATTGACTCACTGGGTCACGTGCAGGTTTTGGTACATTCTCCTTCCGTAAGGACTGTGGCTTTTGTAAATTTGTAAAAGTGTTTTCACGTTTTGTATTGATACTCTGCACTTCCTGGCCACCAAATCACAGCCTACGATTTAATAGCAAAACATTCCTGTTCCATTAAAGCGTTCTGCTTCAACCAAGTGCTGTCATAGCAACCACAATTATGAATGACGGGCATCTACTTACACGCTTCAAAAATAAGGTCTATAATGGAGCTGGAATCTCGGTCTCTAGGAAGCTGTAATTTCAGATTCTGCCTTCCACGCATCAACTCATCCCTCCCACCTGTTGTTTCCTTCCTCTTCTCCTCACCTGCAGCTCATTTACTCATTAGTTTCCCATGAGTCTGTATATTCAACAATCCACAATGAACTGATTTTCCTTCCTGTGCTTTAAACTGAACCAGAGCTGAAGCCAGCAGTACAGACGCTGTTTGACAGCAGCTGGTTTACGACAGCGTGTGATTAGAACGAAGCACGTGTCTATGAAAGCGACACCTCATGCACACAAAGGAAGCGTCGCAGGTGAACACACGCCGAGGCATCTGCGAGCGCTATGACAGGAATGCAGGAACGGAGTGGAAAGTGTTATTTATGAGAGAAAACAGTCCAGGTGTCAGTGCTGTGGACACAGACGGTGGAAACGCATCACTCGTCGCGACCGCTTCACAGAAATGTTCCACTGCGATGGAAAGCTCTCAGAACTCACTGTCGTGTACGTGAAACATGGGCTTCTTTGCTTTGTGATGCTAGGAGTCAAAAGTTAAGTGTCTGTATTTATGTTAGGTCATGATATATATATATATATATATATATATATATATATATATATATATATATATATATATCTCAGATATATATATCTATATAACAAATATCGATCATTTATTTAATGAAATAAATAAGTAAATAAATCCTCACACTCCCTCAGTCTCTCTCAGACTCCCTCACACTCCCTCAGACTCCCTCAGTCTCCCTCAGACTCTCTCACACTCCCTCACACTCCCTCAGTCTCCCTCAGACTCTCTCACACTCCCTCACACTCCCTCAGTCTCCCTTACACATCCTCACACATCCTCACACTCCCTCAGACTCTCTCACACTCCCTCAGTCTCCCTCAGACATCCTCACACTCCCTCACACTACCTCACACTCTCTCACACCCCCTCAGACTCCCTCACACTCCCTCACACATCCTCACACTCCCTCACACATCCTCACACTCCCTCAGACTCCCTCACACTCTCTCACACTCCCTCAGACTCCCTCAGACTCCCTCACACTCTCTCACACTCCCTCAGACTCCCTCACACATCCTCACACTCCCTCAGACTCCCTCACACTCCCTCAGACTCCCTCACACATCCTCACACTCCCTCAGTCTCCCTCAGAAACGACCTAAAATCCTATGTTTTCCTCCTTTTAAAGTAGTGAGCAAATAAACTTGTGTCTTAGTTAGTAAAATAATGTCTTACTGAACACAACAAGCTAAATAAATGCACCTGTAGTACAACTGAACCTGAACCACAGGAGAAATAACTTGAATATTAACTGAAAACAGCAAACATGCGACATCATTTACTCTCGTTTGACAACATTTTAACACAAACTTTAGACAATCGTTATCCTCTTATTATCAGTATTCTAACGACATTGAGACATCGTTGACGATACAAAGTGACTGCACTGTTATCTTTATGTGAGCGAGCATGCAGATGAATGGACTTTGACTGTGTTCACTCCTATTACCATACCATAGCTATTAGTCACGCTGCAGGACACACTTTAAATATTCATTTATAGAACGGGCGAGCTATTCATTCCTATAAGTGTGAAATAATAATTATTTAGTCTGGACTGTTGTCATGGTTCACACGACCCCTGTCATTTAAAATCTCACCTAAGACGTTCACTTCCAGTTCTGTGGCGTAAACACAATCCAGTACAAACACCTGTGGTCGCGGCTCAATCCCGTGATGAAATAATAAAGGATTAGAGGTAATGACAGTGTAAAGGGAGAGCGTGAGGAGTTTTCCTTTGGATGTGAGGCGGCGGCAAAAACAGCAACAACAACCTCTACAACATGGCTGAAAATCTACACTTGCGTACGTCTACAGTGTCTTTAAAATACGATCACCACTTCTTCTTGCCAGTAAACAGCCAAGTAAACAAGTTTGAAAAGCATTTTCTCTCCCACACCAAACCCCATAGAGAAAATCAGGGACACGGGAGCTGCTGCTCTACTGCTGCCACGTTTGGTAAGTTTGTGTCACGGGAGTGAATCCCAAGGATGGATTTATGACACGGAAATCACAGTATTTTGATTTTTATATATCACATTTGAACTCACTGATTATTATTATTGTTATTATCTTTTTCAGCACCGATCAACTTCCATGCTTGCACTGTCGTCTTGTCATGTTTTGTCTTCTTGTCCCTTTGTCAACCACACTCATGCGATGACGAGCTGTAAAAAAAATCCTTTTGTGTTTTACACTATATGGCAATAAACCTATCATTGATCCTTGCTCCTTGATCATTAATGAAGGCAAAACCAAAACTCAATCTGTCCTGATGTAAAATCTCTGGTTTTCTCTATGGACAAAGTTCAAAGCCACACAAACGGTGTGTAAATTTAAGGTAAAATTATTGTTGAAGATAAAAAAAATGACACTTTCTAACTGTGTGAAGTGTAGTTTTTCATTATAACACAATGACCCTTTTATACTGTTGATATCAGGAGCTGGTTCATCATCATCTTCATTATAGTGGCCCACCATGGACAAACACATCTTTTGACTTTTAACTGAAAGATACAAAGTTTCTCCAATTGCTAAAATTTTACTGTGTATCTTTAATGTATCTATAATTCCAAAATCTACGTATAATTCCATAATCTATTTATAATTCCAAAATCTACGTATAATTCCATAATCTATTTATAATTCCAAAATCTACGTATAATTCCAAAATCTACTTATAATTCCAAAATGTGATTGGTCAGAGAGTGTCGTCACTGAAGAGTCTGACACAAGAATCAAAGTGAACGATGCTGAACTGTAGATTAAGATTAAAAATACTTCACAATCCCTGAAAACATTAACGTTAATCTCCAACATTTAGCAAAGGAAATGTGAAACATTTAGTGATCGATGGTGAGCAGGATCACATCCCAACGTTCAGTGGTATTTCAGCTGAGTGTCTGTGGTCTGGTCATGCAGGTACTCAACAAATCTTTTTAATGAACTGATTCTAATGATTCAGTTACACCCAAAACGACTGCTTTACAAGTCACTCGTTTGTGTGTTTGCGTCGCGTATAAAACCACGTCACTGCAGGTTCACCCAGCCGTTGCTATGACGACCCCGACCACACTGAGGAGGAACTGTGAAGTCATGGAAAACGACGTGATTGATACCAAACCGAGCTGAGTAGGAAAGTGCCATTAGTGTCTGTTTGAGTATCTCAAACAATCAAATGACCTGTAAAAAATGACCAACTTTAGTTTTACGACTTGACGAGTTCAGTCTCTAGTTGCACCTGGAGACACTAGAAAAACCTCAGCTTCAATAAGTCATATCAATTCTCCACATCTGTCAGATAACGTCCTCACAAAGCTCGCTTCATATAAAGTCACACAGACACAGACTCACCCAGCAGGAGGAGGCTCAGCGTCACAGTCATGACGGACATCTGGACTCAGTCTGGACTCAGTTTGGACTCAGTCTGGACTCAGTCTGGACTCAGTCTGGACACACGGACACCGAGCTGGTTCTGGCTGTAACGAGCAGAAATGGTTTATTTATTTCATGAAACACCTCCAGTTTCACTGCCACAGGAGAAGAGAGGGGGAAACGTTCAGGGTCATCTCTGTCTGTCTGTCTGTCTGTCTGTCATCCAGTCACAAACACACAAGTCAAGACGTTTACAAGTTTTTATATAAAGGAAACGTTTGTTTGACGCCATTAAAAACACATATTTTTGCAGCAAAATTACACCATTGAAGACAAACTATGTCCATAAAATTGCTGATCTGTTCTGACTGATCCAGGTTTGAGTTTCAAAGCAGGTGAAGTAAGATAATCCACTGTCACTGTGACCAGGGAACCTCTGCACATGATGACCACATGATAGCACAACGCTCATATTCAACTATGAGGGATTAAAATCCCTTTTTGTTTCATTTAAAACACTTTAAAAGTGTTTTTTACTTATACTGAATGTTACAGTTCAGGTTTATTATGAAGAGTCTGCATGAGACACTGAAAACATGTCTGACAGCTGAGACACAGGGTTCCTCTAATACAGGGGTGTCAAACTCAAACGACCTGGGGGCCAATGAGCATCTAATCTGGTCAAGCGAGGGCCGACATAGAGGAAAAAAAGGGGAAAAAACTACCATTTAGTAGCCGGTGGGAAATATAAGATATTCATTATGACATTAGACAGAAAGTGCTTGTTTTGATGTAAAATGATTCACAATAAAAACATATTTATGATGCACAAAAACTTAAACTTAAGAATTAAATGATGACGAGGATAATTGTGATTAAAACAGCTTAAATATATGTCATTTCATGTTGAGTGTAATACATTAAGTAAAGCAAGGATTACAACCGAATGTCTTATTACTATTATAAAAATATTGAAGGCAAATACATTTAGTTTTATATTCTGTGTCTATTCCATCACCTCGCAGATCGGAGGGCCACATGTGGCCCCCGGGCCACCAGTTTGACACATGTGCTCTAATACAATCTATATTTGCCTGAATCTACAATATCTTATCTTTATCTTGTATTTACCAAAGAAACCAAAGTATATGTAGCAATTATACATCTCAGAGACACAGGAGTAACTGATCGACTGCTGCCTCTTTATGGACGTTCATATATGTTATTTTGAATTGTCTCCTTTGGATTTACAGCAGCAGTGACACAAACTAACCAAACAAGCAGCTCCTGTGAGCATGGGAGCTAAAATTGATGATTTTCTCTAGGAGACAGAGCAGTGAACAAACTTCAGTTTCCAGCCTAAAAAAAGTGGGTAAAATGTGTGTTTTTCCTTGATTGTGGATGAAATCTGCATCAGAACAACACAACAAACAATCCTTCTCAGATTACACTGAAAGAGCTAATCTGACACGTGAAAAGTATAATTATCCTCTGAAATGAACTACGTGTCGCCACGATAATGAAAACTCTGGCGTTCCACTGCTCAGGAGGAAGAAGAAGAAGAAAAGCACACTTGCTTCACTATGTGACACTTTCTGTTACACTTTAACAGAGTTTACAGTTTAGCCACGGGTCGACCTACAGCCGCGCTGACAGCACAAGGTCACGTTTTTAATCTCTGCTTCACTGCCACAGTGGATTAGAGGGGGAAACACAAGAGTTTAGGAAATCTGCTGCTGCTGCTGCTGCTGCTCTTTACAGGCTGAAGTTTAAAGAAATATGTAGAAATAAATAACTGTAAGTGTGTCAGAAAGTCAGGAATAAATACTCACACAGCTCCCTCGCTCTCCTCTGCACTGCTCACTCGGCCTCTCCTCAGGCCACTTTTTGCTGGACAGTGTGTGTGTGTGTGTGTGTGTGTGTGTGTGTGTACGCATTAATGTGTGTGTAGATTCCCGTATTCCGGCGTGCACGTGCAAAAAAAAACCCTCTGGACGCCGCTGTGTATATTTACGCATGCATGCACATGCGTATGCGCTCCAGAATGTCTAAAACCAACTTGAAAGCACAACCGCGATGTAAAAACAGAGGGAACGCCACCAGCCAATGAGAGCGCAGTATAATGCTAGTGACTCCCCCCCCCCCCCCAAACACCACACCACCCCCCCCCCCCCCCCGCAGCTCGTCACTGGGGCACTGGGGTGAATGGGCAGCTATTCTTATTCTAATTCCTCTGTCACTCTGAGGGCCACTGGCTGAAAGAGGGGAACGGTCTCCAGGCTTTTGGAATGCACCACTTTTCTTTCTTCTGGACATGAAGGGAGAGAGTGGAGAGGAAGACACAAGGAGAACAGGAGGACCAAGAGAGGGGAGGAGGAGGAGGAGGATGGAAAAATGGCAATGAGGAGAGTTGGAGATAAACAGAGACAGAGACACTTTGGGGTGAACAAGGCCACGGAGATTTAGGGCAGCATGACAATCACACACACACACACACACACACACACAGAGTGCTGTGATGTCAGTGTCCAGCAGATAAAAGCTTCACCTCCCACTCAACACCAACACAAGAGCGAGAAGTTGGACAAACTCTTGACTGGAGTGGACTAAGTTAAAAAAGCACTGACAGAACTAATAATTATTATTATTATTATTATTGTTATTATCTGTTCCCTTGAAGTTTAACGTAATTAAATAACATCTTTTGTTTCTGGAATCTGGAATCACAGGGTAACTCATGATACATGGTCTAAGATACCAATAATATCACGATACAACGATTCATCGGGGTATCCGTCTAACTGAAGGAGGCAAAGCGTTAAAAGTGGAGAATTTCTCTATTTATTCACAACATAGAGGTCAAAGGTCACAGGGAGGTTTCACCTCATAAAATCTGTATTTGCCTGAATTGACGATATCTCAAGAATATTTTTGCAACTTTATTTTGCATTTGCACAGAATTTTCTGACCAAACAAAAACTCTCTCGCTCACACCAAAGTCCATAGAGAAAATCAGGAATTATTAGTGCTGTCAGTTAAACGCGTTATTAAAGCGCTAACGCACACACATTTTAACGTCGTACATTTTTTTTATCGTGAGATTAACGTTCTTTTTGGCCGAGAAAACTTTGTAGTTTTTTTCACGTGCTGTTGCAACAACTAGTAACGATAGAAAAACCACAACACCACACTGGACCTAGCTAGACCGAAAACAACACAACGCTGCACACACTTGTTTGGGCTAAAGAGTCGTAGCTAACGCTACGTTCGAGTGGATGGCGAGCGCTGTGCGCTTCTCCGTATCCAACACAGCCTGGATCATTTCATCCAAGTCATGATGTCTGCAGTGTTACCAACCAAGCTGGCAGACCCCCGAACCGCAGTAAGACCTCCAAAGACCGCTAGCTCCTTTAGCTCGGATTAGCTTGTTACGGCAACACATTAAACCACAGGACTTTACTCACACACTGCAGGTGATACACAGCCTCTCTTATTATTGTGCGACTCTCACAATAAGAGGAATAACTCACAATATGCAGGTGACAGAGATATTGTCTCAATAAAGGAAGTGATCCACTTTTCTATGTTGATAAGAACATTAAAATGAGAACAAATAATGGGGCAAAAATCAAGGGACGTTTAGAATAGATACAAATGTGCGATTCATCGCGAGTTCACTATGACATTAATGCGATTAATCGCGATTAAATATTTGAATCGTTTGACAGCACTAGTTGGGCCACACGGTGGTGTAGTGGTTAGCACTCTCGCCTTGCAGCGAGAAGACCCGGGTTCGAGCCCCGGTTGGAACAAGGGCCTTTCTGCATGGAGTTTGCATGTTCTCCCCGTGTGTGCGTGGGTTCTCTCCGGGTACTCCGGCTTCCTCCCACAGTCCAAAAACATGCAATGTGGGGATAGGTAAATTGGACACTCCAAATTGACCATAGGAGTGAGTGTGAGAGTGAATGGTTGTTTGTCTCTATCTGTGTGTGGCCCTGCGATGGTCTGGCGAACTGTCCAGGGTGTACCCCGCCTATCGCCCGATGTAGCTGAGATTGGCACAGCACCCCCCGCGACCCTCTGGCAGAGGATAAAGCGGTAGATGATGACTGACTGACTGACAGCACTAGTAATTATACATCACAGAAACACAGGAGTCACTGATACACTGCTGCCTCCTTCTGTACGTTCAAATATGTTATTTGCAACAATTCTGCGTTTGAAATCCTTCTTTCTGATTTAAATAAGTGACAAACTCAGCAAACATGGCAGCGGTTGATCAGCAGCTCCTGTGAGCACGTGAGCTAAAATGACTGATTTTCTCTATGGACTTTGGTGCGGGAGAGTGAGCAGTGAACACACTTCAGTTTCCAGCCAAAAAAGTGGGTAAAATGTTTTGTTTTTGTCTTGAGTGTGGATGAAATCTGCAACCTGTCGTGACACCACGGGCAGAGACTGTTCACGTCAAACAATAAAACAATAAAATAAAATATAAAAAGTAGATATTGATTGTATGGATTAAAGGAGGGAGATTATGTTTGAATGTGTTGTGTTGCTTCAAATCCTCTTCACAACACGATTGCAACCAAAGACATTTTTTGGGAAAAGTCTGATGCAGAGCGATCAAGACCAGAGTGAACATCTGTGCTGTGTTTGAACGTGATGCCACATGGTGGCGCTGTTTCTACTCGACAGGCAGCTTCACTTTATGAGAGGATGTGTTGTTTTTCATCGTCACGCTGTCCAAAAAAGTTAGCGTCACCGAAAAGTGGCGAAAGTTACTGATGCAGCGCACTCTGTGCTCGTTGCACCTTCCTGTGCTCTGGAGGCGTGGCTTCAGAGGGAAGTCTGGAGAAAGGGGCTTGGACGTTTTAGCCTACCTTTAAGTGGCTAAAATAATTTTTGTCTGTGTCCTTACTGGTTTTCAGTGTCTCAAGATGGATCCTGTATGAGGACAAAGACCTTGGACTCAAACACACACACACACACAGTGACGTCAGTAAGATAAGAGGAAACTCGTAACTTCTCTGCAGTCGTCACAGTCCAGAAATCTGGAGACACCAGTCCAAACAATCCCAGACTTGCATATTGTTGAACACCACAACACGATAAGCTCCACTCTGTGTGTGTCTGTGTGTCTGTGTGTGAGTTTTGTGTACACATCACACTGAGGCCTTCCCTCTGAGCCACTGAACACAAACTGCCGACGCTCTGCAGCTCCAGACTCTGTTGTTACGCGGTTGTAAAACAAGGCTGGGCGAGAAGCGGGGATCAGATCGCACAGATGAGATCATGGACAGGAAGTTTGCTCACACTCACACACACACACACACACACACACACGCATGCACACAGGTGATTCAATATTTGGAGCGGCTGTGACCTTCAGAGCTGTCAGTCTGCACCAGACCAGCACCGGACCAGCACCGGACCAGCACCAGACCAGCACCAGACCAGCACCGGACCAGCACCGGACCAGCACCAGACCAGCACCAGACCAGCACCACTGCACCGCTCATCATCTCTGACACAGACGTAGATGTGTATAGATCTTTAACATGATGATGATGAGCTGTTTCATATTAGTCTGTAACGTTGACGTTCCTCGATTACTTGATTATCTCAGAGAACGACCTCAGGAAACACAATTTTCTTTTTCTTTTTTTGATGAACACAAAAGTTGCACTATAAGAGTATGTGCTATGTATTAAAGGGGACATATTACGCAAAATCAACTTTTTAACCATTTTAATACTTATATTTGGGACTCTGGAGGCCCTAGCAGTCGCCAAAGTGTGGAAAAAGAATACTTAGTCATGTTTTCGTGGTCCCCCTTAGTGTAAGTATAGGCGATAAAACACTCCGTGTTGAATTCCCTCCACTTATGACGGCAGCATGTGCATTTCACCGCGAATGTTACCACCCACAAGTAAGTTTACTTGGAGAGCTCCACTTTAGCTCCACCTTAGCTCCACCTTAGCTCCACCTTGTCCCTGCAAGAGTGCAGGCGAGGGAGGAAGAGCGGTATTATGTCAACGCGGAGGGACAAGTGTGCTGTTGGTGGCTGCACAGTGGAGCACAGTGTTTTACACAAACTTCCAGCCTCAGAGGATTTTATATATGAAGCTAATGTTCCGGATAAAGTCAGCAAACGTGTGTTTGTGTGTTCGTACCACTTCACATCAGACTGCGGCCAGCGGTCGCCGTATTTAGTCAGCGACCGTATTTCACCGACGTACAAACACACACATTTTTAAGAAAAGGTCACATGGAGCTCATAACTGACCATTCTGACACGTCCTAATTAAAAATATTTGTTCAGTACGTCCTCCATGACCGGAGCACAGACTCAGTCTGATACAGTCACATACAGCGGCCGTTTATGCCGCTCGCCACTGGCGATCAGCGGTGCTGCACTCTCTGTGAAAATCAGTTAGAAAGACAGCACCGCTGATCGCCAGCGGCGAGCGGTGAGCTGCCTAAACTGGCGCTGTATGTGTGAGTGCCGTCACAGGAACAGACCTCCGACACATGGATACATAGGGACAGCACAGCTGATCGCCACCGCTGTTCGCCAGCGGCGAGCGGCGAGCTGCCTAAACTGATCGCCAGCTCCGGAGCATACAGTCACCGGTCTGATACAGCCACATACAGCGCCAGTTTATTCAGCTTTTAACTGATTAACAGTTGGGCAGTGTTCGGCTCGATCCTTATGTAGGACGTCTCTTCCTTTGACGGCACTCTCGCTGTTTTCTGCGCATGCTGCCATGTTGATATTGTCAGAGAACTAGTGGAGGGAGGGGGAGACGAGAAGCAGCTGAGCGAGTGAGCGCTGTAACGAGGACAAATCAGAAACCCCCTGGAAGAAGTGGGCGTGTGTTTGCCTGTGTCTCATTTGCATATAAAGGGACCATGCACGAAAACCGAGCGTTCTGAAAGGGGCGGGTTTAGCAGGGTTATTGAACTGCTATTGTGCTTCATCCTTATGGTATTTTGACCAAAGCATGTCACTGACATGTTCATTAGGACACCAGGGAACTATTTTAATGGGGGAAATAGGGTATAATATGTCTCCTTTAAAATAGATTTCTTTAACATAAAGACTCCAGAAACAACCAAATCCTGAGCACATGATTACAAAAATCTGAGCCAAAGCTGCTGTAAACTATAAAAGTATATGGGGATATACAAATTAAACATTGTGTAAATTGTACAGGCTAAATGTGAAAGACACCTCCAGGTAATAAAGTTCTACTTTTATAGCACTGTAGGTCGACAGGTTTATTACTAAGTTTGTCAGGTTTTTATGAAGTGAGGTTGTATGAGGTACTGACACAGTCAGACAAAAAAAATGTTCAGACTTTTCTGACTGGAATTTGGAAGTTTGTAAAGTGCTCACTCTCCCACACCAAAGATTACAGAGAAACTCTACATTTGAAGCTTGCAGGGACACAGCAGCTGCTGGTGTACTGTTGTTTCCTTTGGTCATTTTGTGTCATTTAGGTACATGTGAGAGAAGGATTTTAAACACCAGAGTCACAAAATAACACATTTTAACTTACTAATGGAGCAACAACTGCTCTGTGCCATGATGGACTTTGGTGCAGGTCAAAAGTGACTTCTAAAGCAACACAAACTTTCACTTTCTAGTCAAAAAGACTGTCTAAAAGTGAGACTGAAGCAAATGAAGACTTTAAAAGTGGAGAAAATTGCTTCTGTTATGGGTGACAGTCGTGTTTCCAGTGAGAGCAAGTCTCTGACGTTAATGTTTTCAGGATTTTTAAGTCTTTTTAACTTTAATCTACAGTTCGGCATTGTTCACTTTGATTCTTGTGTCAGACGTCGCGCTCATGACTCTTCAGTGACGACACTCTCTGACCAATCAGTGGGATTTGAGTAGATTTTGGAATAATACATTTTTTTTTGGAACTTTAAGTTGATTTTGAAATTATAAATCGATTTTGGAATTATACGTAGATTTTGGAACTATAAGTAGATTTTGGAATATAAGTAGATTTTGGAACTATAAGTAGATTTTGGAATATAAGTAGAATTTGGAACTTTAAATAGATTTTGGAACTATAAGTAGAATTTGGAACTATAAGTAGATTTTGGAACTATAAGTAGAATTTGGAACTATAAGTAGAATTTGGAACTATAAGTAGATTTTGGAACTATAAGTAGAATTTGGAACTTTAAATAGATTTTGGAACTATAAGTAGAATTTGGAACTTTAAATAGATTTTGGAACTATAAGTAGAATTTGGAACTTTAAATAGATTTTGGAACTATAAGTAGAATTTGGAACTATAAGTAGATTTTGGAACTATAAGTAGAATTTGGAACTACAAGTAGAATTTGGAACTATAATTAGATTTTGGAACTTTAAATAGATTTTGGAACTATAAGTAGAATTTGGAACTACAAGTAGAATTTGGAACTATAAGTAGATTTTGGAACTATAAGTAGAATTTGGAACTTTAAATAGATTTTGGCACTATAAGTAGAATTTGGAACTTTAAATAGATTTTGGAACTATAAGTAGAATTTGGAACTTTAAATAGATTTTGGAACTATAAGTAGAATTTGGAACTTTAAATAGATTTTGGAACTATAAGTAGAATTTGGAACTTTAAATAGATTTTGGAACTATAAGTAGAATTTGGAACTTTAAATAGATTTTGGAACTATAAGTAGAATTTGGAACTATAAGTAGATTTTGGAACTATAAGTAGAATTTGGAACTTTAAATAGATTTTGGAACTATAAGTAGAATTTGGAACTTTAAATAGATTTTGGAACTATAAGTAGAATTTGGAACTTTAAATAGATTTTGGAACTATAAGTAGAATTTGGAACTATAAGTAGAATTTGGAACTTTAAATAGATTTTGGAACTTTAAATAGATTTTGGAACTATAAGTAGAATTTGGAACTTTAAGTAGATTTTGGAATTATAAGTAGGATTAAGTAGGAGAGAAAAAACCTGTCGAGGCCATCTGCCAATACAGTTTGGGGTGAAAGGAAAAATGGGCGACAGAGGAGATGTGGGGGGAGAGAAAGGACAAGAGGGAGGTGAGGTAGAGATAGAAGAGAGAGACCAGGAGCAGTATCTGCTCAGCTCACGTGGAACCTCACCAAAACAGCTAACAAAGGACCAGGTACTAGGTACCTATCATGGAACTCATGGAAAAACAAAAACAAACAAGTCGAGCCGAGTCGTACTAAACTGTATAATGGAAAATCTGGATCCCGGCTCAGGAGAAGAGCCAGAGGCATTGTCAGCGTTGACTCTGTGTCAGCACCTCATAAAAGCACCCGGCACTAACCCTTTAAGCAACTCTTAAGGAAACAGTGAACTGTGAAAGCGCTCAAAGAACCAAGATCACGTCGAGAGTCGACAACTCGACAAATATCTGTTTGATTTCACAGACCACCCACACACACACACACACACACACACACACAGGATCCACTTAAACCACAATGTAGTAAAAAAGTGTCTTCCCTTGAAAGTAAAACTCCCGATCCACTATACTGATACATATGCATCGTCAGGAAATCTCATAATACGATGTGGATGTTTGCTTACCGTCAGAGGTAATTCTGCATTTCAGATTACACACACAAACACACACACACACACACACACACACAGAGTTAAGTCTTCCATGAACAGCACATATTCACTGCTACTGACCCAAACCTCAAACAGAGCACGCCTAATTCCTACGACTGCTGGGCTTACATGGTTCAACACAACCTTTGTACCACACACACACACACACATACACAATGGAAAAGTGTGTGTTCTTCTTGTCCATGTAGAACCGACGCAGCAGCAACTGAATTCTGAGTTCAACTCTGCTGTTTGTGTCGTCTTAATCACCAAAATGATTGTTTAACTCGGGGGAGACACACCTGCAAGGCCGACAGACGCTCATGCAAGGGCAAGACTCGACAGTAGGAGGTTTTTGAGGTGATTATAACTCAGTGCAGACACACACACACACACACACACACACACACAGACACACACCGGCCAACACGTTCACCACTTTCATGTCTGGACTAGAAAGTGGGAGAATCTGCAGGTGAGAGGTGGAGGTGAGCAGGGCAGCTCTGAGGTTCAGCAGGAGATTAGGTCAGTAAAGTGGATTTAAGTCAGAGGTTTAGTCAAGGCCACAGTCCTTCACAGTGCAGTGTGTCATGTACCACAAATGATGCCACTCTACTTTGTTTATCATAGAAAGATTCCACTTCAAAATGTGTTCACAAAGGTTGTCATTTCTAATACATACATGTTTAAAACAATTTAAAGCTTCATGCACAACCTCTACTGCCCCTTGTGGACTAATTACTAAAACAATGCAGTCTCAGTGACCCAGTTTGGTCTTTCCCATCACACTCACTCTAACTCTATAACAACCACAGGCCATAGACATGTGGACAAAATGGCCTCAAATCATAATTAGATATTTTATTTATATTTTATTATCATTCAGCGTTTGCCTGAGGTACGTATAAAAGCCCACAAAATACAAACTATTCTTACATATAGTAAATATGTGTATTATATTCAATTTCTGCCAATAAAACCTGTAATGAACATTCACAGCTTAAACATGGTTTACAACTTGCTGAAAACCAAAAACTATATATTCCTTCTCCTTTATGCAAATGTTTATACAATAAAAACACTTTTACATTCATTTAGCAGCAAACAGGCAACAGTTGTCGACACAAGCCGAATATTTATTTTACTTTTATGTTATTTATTATGTTTATTCATTATTGGTTATTGGCAGGCATGAGTATTTCATGTCACATTTCTATGATTAAATAAATAAAAGTTTTTATATCTAAATAGAGGTGCATTAAACTAATCTGTATCTGTATTTTATTTTGAAGGCTCGTTCTTGCCGAGTCATCTAAAATGGACAAGATGAGGAGAACAGCTGACACGTCATCAATCAACCAAAGATGTGTCATAGAACTCTAAAAATAAAAAAGAGGAGCAATCAGTGCATCCTTTCATGGTCGAGGACGATAAGAAGGATATTTCTAAACATTTAAGGAAATCACATTTCCTGTTTTGGACGAGACAATCTGTGACTCGATTCACAGCCAATCAGCCTTTTCCAACACATAGTTCCTCTCTCTCTCTTTGTGTTTGTTCAAGAGAGGGTGAGACGCTCCATTAGTCAGGCCTGATCAGAGACAATGTCCATCAACGGAGAAACTCTGTGTACAGTTACTTATTTCCATGCAAAAAAGGGCAACTTTATATATATACATACATATTTTTATATATATGTATATATATATATATATATAGATATCTATATATGAGCGGGGACGACAAACAAGTCAGTGCAGAGATTATTTAGTAAAACTATTAAACCCTTAGACATTGTGTTTCCTCAGGCTGTTTGCACTTCTTTCATCTTTTCATTTGATTCTCAATCCAGATTTACTGATAACGGCTGCTATACATTGTTAAAAAAAAACGTGATTAATCTCAAGTTACTATTGAAATTCAGTGATTAATTATAGAAATGAAACAGCCCTAATTCTGATGAATATGATTGAAAAGACAAATCATGTCTTTGCATCTCCTGACTGTGAGACTGGCATCATTTCTAGACAAGAGCACCTGAGACATGGAACAGAGGCTGGATATTATCAGCGCCTCCTGTCAGTGCTGCAGGGAAGGGGATGATTTATATCAGCTAGTGTAATTATGAGCATCTGTCAGCCTGCAGAGGCCCAACCAGTCAGTGACTGAGTGAAAGGACGAAGGTAGAGCAAGACATTTCCTGATCTATCAATTCCTGAAGAGCACAAAGGGCACGGTGTTATAGACATAAATGTCAGGGGTGGAGCTTCTTTTGTCTGATGATTCACAATTTCACCAATTTGTTTTACACAAACTACTTTAACTATAAAACCAAACATTATGAATTCATTTGATTGACTGCAGCTATGAAAGTCCAATTGCCTTTAACAGAATCATGTTAAAAGTCCAATTTGAGTCAGACTAAGACTATCATTTGGTTTTCTTCATGTCATGTAAACACATTAGTCCAATTAAAGAAGAGCGAGGCTTAGTCGGACTAACATACATAGATAGTGTGATTCATAGTCCGATTACTCCTGCATGTACACTCTTAGTCGGACTGGAGTCGGTATTGGTGTTTACAGAGGCGGAGTCTCTGCAGTAAAATACGTTTTTTATCTCTGATGTACAACACTTTGTTTCAGCTGTTGTTGTTTTTCAAAGTGCTTTATAAATAAAGTTGGATTGGATTTGACAATGAAAACAGCCAGTGAAGTGAGGAGTTGTGTGACATATCACGTGTGTTATGTGTTGTCTAGTGTGTACATACTTCTATGAGGGTGAACAGGGTAGTGCTATCCTGAAAGGACTTGAGTGAATGCCAGCGTTACATTGGTTGTATGACATCAACTCTCTGGTGGGAAGCTCTTTGCTCAGGGGCAACGCAGACAGACCTGTCCCAGGATTTCAACCAATGACCCTCCACTTGGCTATGGATTGCCCTAAAAGTCTGGTTCCACTGGGGATTGAAGCAAGGACCCTCAGCGTGTAAAGCAGACGAGCTAACCACTACACCATGGAACCTGGGCCATCTTTTCTTCTGCCCGATTCTTGAGATTCTTGGGTTTAGGGTTCATGGATCATAGCCGATCATAGAACCCCACATAAGTTGATACAGTTGCTTGCAAAATGCAAAACTGGCTCATGAGGTTGGAAACTGAAAGTTGGTTCTGAGTTAGAAATGTTTACCTCTGTAGTACCTCTGAGTTTCAGTTTTGCTGATTGATCATTAGAACATTTCTTTTAATAACTAATTTATATGTTACAAGAACAGGATGAAGAAGGAGTTAGTTTGGACCTGGCAGCATCGTGCATGTTTTACGATGAGCTAACACTGGGGCCTAGGCGATATATAGAGTTTTTTAAAGCAATATCTTTATATTTTCATCCGAGATTAACAGAATGAGACAAAACCCCGCCCAAGTCTGAGCAGAAACCAGAGCCTGTTCCTTCCCCCACTCACCACTCATGTCCTGCATGTAGTGACCACATGGTGACAGACAAGGAGGAGCCACAAGACTCAGATTGTTGATGCCGCCATATTGGCTGAAAGAACCACGATGAACATATCTGGCCCTTACAATGCACCTGGAGCATTTCCCGAGTATGGAAACAGCCGGAGCCGACATTGTTCCAGCGGAATGCCAAGAACTGCCCAAATGTCTGATGAAATTTCCCTCATCCTACGCCGGAAAACTCTTACACGTCGCAAAATAAAAAAAGTGTGTCAAAGAAACAACAGTTGGTGGATTCTGTATCTAATATGCAGTCATCAAGTGGAGTCTGATGTTTTATATCAGTGATCAAACACTGAACCTCAACAGTTGTGTGATCACAGGGAACAACATCTATCCACCATCTTCACCTTTTGTAGAAACAGTTGATAAAGAGACAAGTTGTGTGACATAGTGTATACAGTATGTATGGGGGTAACTAGGGGTAATTCTTTACCTGCATTTGACCCACGCTCTACTAGGAACCTTCCTAGAGGGAGCAATGGGGGGTTGGGTACCTTGCTCAGGGATACCCTAGCCCTTTCACCCTGTGGGGACTCGAACTGGCAACCCTCCAGTTACAAGCCAAGTTTGTAGCTCAAGTAGTAGCTCAAATGTTATTGTTATTGTTCCAACTCTTGCATGGTGGGATTGCTGGATGACTTTCACACACCTCTATCTGGGCCCTTTCCTTAGTTGTGTCCTAAAACGTCATGTGTTCCATCAGAAACAGATTCATATGCTGAACACAGTCTCGCTCCCACATGGCCACTTAACTACCTGCTACTCGTGGATCCTCTTAACCCTTTAGGGTACATTTGATCTCAGCAGTAGGGCGAGAGGCCAGGTCCTTGAGCTGATTAAAGCTAGACTAAGCCCACGAGAGCCATGAGAACACGCACCTCCAGACACACACACACACACACACACACACGCACAACACATGCCTAAATACCCTGACAAGCTGATGAAAAGAAATGAAGGACAATACAGAATTCCTGAATTCCACTGAGAAGTGCAAACCTGATAAGAAGGAACATGTTGTTGTTTTTTTACAGTTTTACAGAAACTTTCACTGTGTCAGTGAAACTTTCTTTTCCACGTACAGCAGCAGCAGCAGCAGCAGCAGCAGACTGAATGTTACCGACACTATTGTAGACGGTGAATCTGAGCTCTGCTCTCCATTAATCTGAACCGCTGCTTAATCTGGTAGGAATGTGTGCAACAGTGTCACCAATCTGCCTTCCAGTCATCAGTGGTCACACACACACACACACACACACACACGGAGCAGGTTCCTAGTTTCTTCAGCACAAGTCTGACACAAGCTCACTCACTTTTATTTGGACTTTTGTAAACTGTAAATGTAAATGTAAACTGATTTTAATCCAAAAAGTTTACAAATTCTGATTTCTTAATATTACCTTCTACAAATTGTGTCTGATAGAGTTTTCCAATAAATTCATATACCATAATGTTCCACCAGATCCATAACATAAATGAACAACCTTTTTCAACCGTTTTTAGAAATAAAATTTAAAAATTTCAATTTCTTCCCCCCAACAATAATCATGGCTCTGTCATTGTCTCAAATGTTAGCTGATTCTGTTTATATATTTTAAAACAGCATGAAAACACCTGAACTCAAGATATGTCCTCAGATTAAACTAGATTACTGACTCACTCATTCATTCAGTCAGTCTGTGAAGTCATTGCATTATTCAGCAAAGTTATCGCATATCGCCACGTTTTCCTAATATCGTGCTGCACTGGTGCCGATATCTTTTTGATTAAATAGTGATATAAAGTGAGCAGAGACAGCGGCACACACTAAACCTTAATATTACAACTGTACTCTGTGTGTGTGTGTGTGTGTGTGTGTGTGTGCGGAGAGCTCACCTGCTCGGTAGTTTTCAGACACTCTTTTTCTCTGTGTTCATGTAACTTTCACACATTCACACGTTCACACGTTCACACAGACTTTCTCTCCCTCTCGTTCTCTTCCGTCCGGCAGCACCGCCGCCTCTGTGTGTGTGTGTGTGTGAGCGCAGACTCTAGGCTGCAGCAGCGGAGGTGAGGAGGAGGAGGCGGGGCGAGTGTCAGTGAACACGCCGTAGTCTTTGCCCCTCAGGAGAAAAAAAACCCAGGAGACTCAGGTGAGGAGACCCCACCCACTCACGCACTCACGTACTCCCTCCCTCACTCACTCACATACTGTGGAGTAACCTGGTTAAATATTACAGGTGTTAAATTCCTCAGTGCTGCACAGTGAACATGAATTTTGGCTTCACTGTCAATTTAACTCTACTTGCTGTTGTGGGCGGACTTTTGGTGATCACGCCCCCTGACTATAGATACATATATTTTTAGTTTGTATAATGTATTATATAAGAGGATTAGGGCCAGGTGTAAAACATTTTTAAAGTCTGAATTCTGAGATTAAAATCAGGAAGCCGGAATTCTGAGAAAAACTCAGAACTTCGGAATGCTGAGAAAAAAGTCTAAATTCTGAGAAAAGATCAGAAAGTCTGAATTCTGAGAAAAAAGTTGGAACATTAAAGTCAGAAAGTCTGAATTCTGAGAAAAAAGTCAGAGTTCTAAGAAAAAGTCAGAAAGTTAAAAAAATTGGAATTATGAGGAAAAAAAGTCTGAATTCGGAGAAAAAGTCTGAGTTCTGAGATTAAAATCAGAAAGTTGCAATTCTGAGGTAAAAAAAAGTCAGAATTCTGAGAAAAAGTCTGAATTCTGAGAGTAAAGTCAGAATTCTGAGAAAAATGTGGGAATTCTTTTCCTATGAAACTAAACCAAAGAACATTAAAAGAACAGTAAAAGCATGACGTGTGACAATAATATTGGAATCTAAAATATGGACTTCCTTGGGTTGTTTTTTATTTGAAACCATGTGATTACTTCCACAGTGTAAGTGTCACTCGTGAATACACTGTGTCGTTTGCCTGGTCACAGTGTAGCGTGTCGCTCTGTCATGTGTCGTGGGCGAACTCATCATTGACTGAGGATTTGAACCACGGGAATTATCAAGAGATGACAGTCTCCATCAGCGAGCTCATTATGTGGAGCCAGCCAGGTCAACTGATACACATCACATGTCAATGGGAGTGTGTGTGTGTGTGTGTGTGTGTGTGTGTGTGACTCAATGTTGTTTTATTTATATTTTTACACAAAAAAAAATATCAATACAAAGTGGAAAGATAAAATCCTTAAAGTCAGAATGAAAACAGCATAAACGAAAGTTTTGAATTAGGTAAGAAGTAGAAAGATTAAAGTCTTAAAGAAGTCCAAATCCATGGAAAAGGAACGACACCCAATACAATCCTTAAAAGTGTGAATTATAAATAAAAATAACACAATTTGCAGGTTAACGTGTCTAAAGTAAATCAGACAACTTTTCAAATTTATGGGGAAAATAGAGACGTGTTCTATTAAATTAAGTTCTTTAAACTTCTAAATTCACAAACACACACACACGTGGAGAAGCAGAATAAAAGGAGAAAAAAGTTTCAGTATAGAAATGAAACTAAAACACAAGTGAAGTGGTGAAAATCCTAATGATATATACAATCTACTGAATTAAAGAAATAGACAGAAGGGACTGAAAAAGGAGGAGAGAAAGAAGGGACGGAAAGCATTGACAAAGAAGGATGGAAAGAAGGACAGAAAGGAAGATGGAAGAAAAAAGGAATTAATGAAAAAGAAAGAAAGGAGGGAGAAGGGATGGAAAGAACTGAAGAAGCAATGGAAAGAAGGAGAGAAAGAAGGGACTGAAAGAAAGAGGGGGAGAAAGAAGGGACTGAAAGAAAGAGGGAGATTAGAAGGAAAGCAATAACGGAGGGAAGGAAGAAAAGACAGAATGAACAAAACAGGGTGACTTGAAAGAAGGAATAGAAAAAATGAAATAAATAAATCCATTTATCCGTGTATCTGGTTTCTTCTGAGGTTTGCATCTCCAGCAGGTGGCAGCGTTGCACCACAAATTGCAAACTGAAACTCCTTGTTGATTTGTCTTTGTTTTGTATAATTGTACAGCTGTAGCATCAATAACACAGTAAACCTGCACTTAGTCTTAGACATTTAAGAAGGTGAAGGTCTGCGGATTAAGAAGTTAAATAAGATTGGAAATAAATCTTGAAGAGTACTCCTCCCTCCTCCTGACCTAAAGAGTCACAGTAACCAGTGATAAATCTGTTTCATGACAAACCCACTCAGTGCTGTATCTATATCCTGTATTTACACATCCAGGTCCGCGCTCTGGTGAGAGAACACACCTGTGAACACAGCATTATGGTTACATTGCTGGAAAATGCAGAGACTGAATCGACATGACATGAAAGAGAAGATGAAGTTTATTAGAGAGTGATCTATGAACGCAACCTGTCAATCAGCCAATCAGAAAACTACTTGTAGAAATAGTATTTCCTGTTTATAATAGGTTTCTGCTGCAGGCACAAGAACACACACGGATGCTGTGAACGAGGGAACAGGTTATCACTTCATTTATCATAACACACACACACACACACACACACACACACACACACAGACACACACACAGACCAATGAATCAACGATTTGTCTTTTTTTCTTCTGAAAAGCAAAAATAGTGGAATTTGTCCATTATTAGATGAACATATCATCTTCAAACCCTGCAGCAGCACGGTCACTCGACAGAAACATGAGCCTGTACATTGTACATTATATATATTATACATATGTATGTCAAATTTAACAGGGAAACAAGAGTCGTTGTTCGAAATAGACATAAAAACTGAAGTGTGCAACCTCTGTCCTTCACACACTCTCACTCTGTGTCTCTCAGGATATCTCGTGTCGCCCGGCGACAGTCGCACAGGAAGTGATTTGTTTTATGTGGAGACACACGGACACACTCTTTTCACAAAGACCAAACAAAACAATAACATTCACAGTCAAGAGTCAAACACTCATTTGGTGTTGGCCATCAGGTGGATCCACCAGTTGGCCTGCACTTGCCAGCCCTTCTGCTCACACACCAAGATCTGCTGCAGGAAATGCTCCTTGGCCTCCGCCTCGTTCTGCTCCACCTGCAGCGCCTCCTGCAGGTAGTGTATGTCCTTTGCGTGGCTCAGCTCGGGGATGCCGGTCAGCAGCATGAGAGAGAAAAGGGTGACCAGCAGGCCAGAGTGTGAGCGCAGGGACAGGTACGCCTGCAGGCACGTGTCCTGTGGAGACAAATACTTACATTTACATTCAAGCATTTAGCACACGCTGTCGTCCAAAGACACTTACAAGAGAGGAATCAGTGACATAGAAGAAGAGAACTCTGTGGACTGATAGAGGAGTGAGAGTGCTGAGAGGTGGATCCCAGTACAGAAGGAGATCGTGCAGGGGAGGGGGTAAAAGGTAGGTGCTAGGACCGAAGATATGAACTTCACAATCTCCAGTTTGATGATTCGCAATAGAATGCAACGCAAATCAAGCGCTCCCTAAACAACTGCCTGACTATGTGTCTGTGCCTGTTCCAAATCAATCACGCAGCTCAGATACAGAGACAGAATTTGACTTTAGAATCCCTCAAAAGTCCACAGGGGGTGACAGACGTTTAAATTCAATCATCCTCACATTCTCTTACCCTGAAACGTCCAAAATAGAGGCTGTTGCGACCTTTGACCCTGCCCATGACGTACAGGAAGTCAGGTGTGAGGACGAAGGGCACGCGCTCCCTGTTCATGCCAAAGAAGTGCTTGGTGTTGCCCAGGATGTGACCGAAGTCGATGTGAAACAAGTTCCCTGAAAAAAGATGACAACATGAAACTCTCAGGACACATTTGCACAGCTGCAGATAATTCCTGCTCTCAGGTAATGGAGGGAAATTACAGCCATCGTTGACGTGTGCCTTTAGATTCACACACAGCCTGATGCTTTTATACAAACCAACACAGGCCAGTCATTAAAGTCAGTACTTTGATGACGTCAGTAACTTTTGATTTTTCTGTATTTCATCATACATTTCCAGTCACACATCGGTCAAATCTGTGAAATTCACATGAAAAAAGACCTGATCTGCTGCTATAATTGTATTATAAATGTGCACTGATTTCATTTCATTGTGGTCTGTACCTGCACGTGTGCACCTGTGCTGTGTTTCCTGTGTCCCTCAGTTAGCATCAAAACTCACAAAAAGATGTTTAGTTTGTCCATTACTGTAAAAACATGAACAAAACAAAAAGACAGAGTCGCCCCCTGGTGGACATTAAGTACACCAGGGGGCGTATAAAGTACCTTAAATTATCTTACCAGAAAATGACTTATTCTCTTTTATAATATTACTGAAGTAGAAGTAATACTACTGCACTTAAACATTTAAAAGTCCTTTACTGATATGAAATGTACTTAAGTTTTAGAAGCAAAAGTATTAAAGAAAGGGAGGAGTAAGGAAGCTCTATATAAATACAGACCATAATACCAACTTCTTCTTGTGAGAATTATAAATAACAAAGTCAAGTTCAGATATGTGATACAGTAACTGAGTATTTGTACTCCTTCACCTTGGTCTGTGATCATGATGTTGTCATTGTGTCGATCTCCGATACCCAGAACATACGTGGCCACGCAGTAACCGGCGCACGACTTCACAAACCTCTCCACCGTCTCGTAGTGCTGAGACAAACAAGACACAATCATCTACTCCATCACAACTCCATCATAACAAGAATTCAACTCTTATAGTATGTGTTAAGCTCTCACACACACACACACACACACACACACACAGTGTTTTCCACAGAATAAAATATAAAATGGCAAACCAAAATTAGGACACATCAACGAACAATGAGCCCATATTCAAACCGTTAAACAGATACTATTTAGATATATAAATATCTGTAAAGGTCTTTCTTTAATATGTAAAGATGTTTTTTTTAGTCCTTACCACACACGAGGGCTGTGACGTTCTGGACGAGCCGGATCTTTTGAGCGGCTCTTTTAAACGAACGATGAGAACTGAGTTGCAGTTGCAAACTGTTCGTTTTAGATGCAAAATGTCCGTTACTGCCTTTATGTGACATCTTCTGTATCAACTTGGGGGAGGAGCCGAGGGCACAGTCCCGCCCCGAATGACTAATATACATATACACATATGTATATACAGTATACATATATACATATGTATATATGTGTATACATATATACATATGTATATATGTATACTATACATATGTATATATGTATATACATATATACATATGTATATATCTATATATGTATACTCTATATACATACGTATATACAGTATACATATATACATATGTGTATATATATATATATATATACATATGTATATATGTATAAAGTGTACTTGTACTATAACCAGGTCTGTGTCCAAATCTCTCATAGGAAACAGGGGGAGTTTCACTCACAATTTCCTGCAGTGGACACTTGGACTTGAGCCACTCGAACAGAGCGTCATTTTTAAAAACGGAAGCTGAGCCGCCGTGACTCCTCTGCACCGCGGCGATGGTCACAGCGTTCCTCACAATCTCGATCATTCCTGTTGAGCAGAGGCTTCATTCATAATGTCATGTCTTCTTATTGTATACATGACAATAAACACTTTGAATCTGTGATAATTCATTAGAAATGCATCTCTAAACTTTAAACTGTGTTCATGTAAATACCAATGTTGTGTCCCGTGGAGATGCAGCCGTATGGAATGAGATTAAGGTCCAGGGATTTCTCCTGCCAGATAGAATCCATCATCACCAGAGTCTGCACAGGACAATGTATTTACAGAAAAACCACAACATTAGTAAGTTACTAAGTACAAGTATTTACAAAACAGTGAGCGAAACATGTCGCTGACCTGAATGACCAGCATGTCCTGCCTCAGGTCGTCTCCCTGTTTGAAGATGATTCCCACAGGTGGAGTGGAGGTCGGTGACGGCATGGGAGAGAACTCCAGCCACAGAGGCTTCTTCTTGGAGGCCATCACTTTGCATTTGTCCAGCTGCGTTCAGGAACAGGTCACAAAAGAGAAGAGCCTCTGTCACGTGACAGGCTTCAAACATGGCCACTGATTCACTAAGAGCACCAGTCGTTTGGATCCACTAAATGTTCTTCACCTAATGTGGAACTCTATCGCCTCTTGTGGACGTCAGAGGAATTAACAAAACACTATTTGACCTAGTTTTTCTCTCCAGTCTCACTTGTGTACACACACAAACACACACACACACACACATGCTGGTTTCTTTGTTGAAAATCTTTTCCACAATAAAATCAGTATCTTCGTGTGGACACTCATAGACATGATGCATTCCCTAGATCCTGACCCTTGACCCTCACTGTAAAACCAGTTTATTTAAGACATGTATACACACACAAACTTGTTTTTATATCTTAGGGAGGACCCTCCTTGACATAATGGATTACCTAACCCTTAACCCTGAAAAAGCCAAACAATAAAATGTCCCCACAAGGTCAAAATGTCCCCACAAAGAGAAAAAATTGGACCTCATAAAGAAAGACATCTTACCATGATCATCCCAACTTTGATGCGAGGGTCAAAGGGCAACAGGAATTCATTTGGCAGGTCACAGTTTCTCAGAAGCTCCTGAAGTCTGAGGTGAGCTGAAACCAATAAAGTAAACCTGGGAAATCAATGGTTAAGCTTCTGCTGTGGATGAAAGACTAAGCCGAGCAAAACACAAGGGAATTAAATGCTGCAGTGGTGATGTGTGTGAAACCCTGGACGGACCTCATCCCTGTGTGTGAGACACCATTCATCCATTTGCTGCTTTATCCTCCACATGGACGGTCTCTGTACAGGGACACATCCACTCACACTCACTCACACACTTAGAGTGTCCAGATTATCTAATCCCTAAATCTGCAGGTTTTTGGACTGTGGGAGGATCCGGAGAAAACCCAAGCGGTACATTTCACCAAACAGGAAGAAAATTCTGCCCCTTGTCATCAGCGCAATGCGTTAATATGGTGTAAGGGGGCAAATACTCGCAACATGTCAACCCAGCATGGCATTAAGTACCAAGAATGTCATGTGTTTGACCGCCTGCGTACGAGTGCTAACGTTTGTGGTCAAAGCTCCACTGCGACCTCCGTTGACGACAGTAACGTAACTTTACTAATGTTCATATTCATTTAATATGCCCTCAAGAATCCTCCCCGAAAAGCTTGTATTCTTACATAAGCATTGCCGATGTTCATTAAGTGTACTGTGACAAGCTTACAGTAGCGTTATTTTCATGCCTATTTATCTAAAGTGGATGTAGTTATGTTCACTGTTTCATTTACATTGTTTATCCCTCTTTAGAAAAGGAGCGTTAAGCTGTAATTTAGCATGAAGCATTTAGCAATTATTACATTTCTATTCCTGTTTTTTATTTATTGTATCAGTCTCAATTATTTAGACTAGATTTTCTTTCTACACCAAATCTTGTCATGGTGTTGTTCAGTATGTTCACAGTCTTGTGCATACATCATTTTGGGAATCGATAAGAGAATTGATAAGGAATTGGATTGATAGGCAGAATCGACAATGGCATTGATATTGATAAAAACCTATCAATTCTCACCCCTAATCCCAAGCAACCGTGTAAACACCTCATGGAAAAAGAGCTGTTGGATGTCCTCCATCATTGTTACCCTGGTATGACATCATGCTACGACGTCACACTACGTACCTCACTGACGCGGCTATCGGGAACAGCCCACACCGCACAAGTAAAGGTACTGTTCTCAGTCGACACACAAGGACTTTACCATTCCAAACCAAACCAAACCGAACCATGATGGAAACACATAATTCATTCTGTCTTCTGCCCCTTGACCTTTGGTTAGAATCTCATGGACTCATACATGCTCATATTTAAAACTAATGCAGCTTTAACGAGGACATTCTTAAAGTACAGTATATAAATACAGAGACCCATAAACATGCTCCCACCTGCAGGGCAAAGGTCGTTCCTGTCAGGGAAGAGTTTCTTGATTGTGATGGCGACCTCCTGTAGGGCCATCACAGCTTGGACCTGCTGTGTGAAGCTGTCGAGCATCGCCTGACCACAGCCCAGCAGATAGGCTTCCAGTATCACGGCCATACGTTGGCGGAAATACGGGCATCCGGCCACTTCACTGCGCACGTACCAGAAGAAGAAGTGGCCGATTCTTTTGCTCTGTGGTGAAAGACGTGTGACCACATTTGACCACATAATACAATGCTCACCAAATACAATTTGCCCCATAAAAAATAAAGAATTTGTTCATTGCTTTATCACACCATTGGACACATCATGACATTTGTAAACCTTTCACACTCCCACACCAAAGTCCATAGAGGAAATCATTTCCTCTATGGAAAACACAGTGGATTTTGGCTCACACACACATGGGAGCTGCTGGTCTAATGCTACCTTGTTTGAACAATTTAGGTAAATCTGAATAAAACCTTTCAAACATCAGAGTCACAAAATGATAAATCTGAAAATTTGAACTGTGGATCAACAACTTCTGCATGCTGTCATGTCAAATCACTGACTTAGTTTTCTGTCGTCTTTTGTCAAGTTAAAGCAGAAAAAAGCAGAAGAAAGTATGAAATTAAGCTAGTATTCTGGTTCTTCCTTGTGTCAGCTGTGTTTCCAGGGATAAGTATCAGCTTCAACTTGTATAGTTACTGTAAATAATAATTCAGAAAGACATTGTCATAGGTGGTCTGGTGCTGTGTGACTCACCCTCAAAGCTCTCTGAATGAGGTAGCGAGCGAGGAAACTGTCGTGGTAAGGCTCCACTTTTAAGGTCTGTGTGAATAAACAATGACAATTTTAAACATTGCTAATCCCATATAGTGTATCTTCATAGTCCATTATAAAAAAGAAATACAATAATTACAAACAAGTTGTCTATGTGGAACAATTCCAACATTGCTGCTGTACAGTGTACAACAATCTTAATTTAAACATGAATTTTGTTTAAAATGTCCTCTATGATTCCTGTGAACATTTAAAGGTGATGTCAAGCTGAAACCAAAATACTTTTTGTTAAAGTGATTATACACACACAAACATGCTTTTGGGTAGTTTCCTCATTTATGCCAATAAACCCTCCCATATTTTACATTATGGACCTTTACCAGTAGCATTAATATGGATTTGTTGCTGCCAAAGTGCAAGTACATTCACAGATTTAGTTTTCTTCCACAGCTTCAGATCAATACAAACACGTACCTGCACCAGTTGCAGCAAATACCTCAGAACTTCGTCATTGGACAAGCTCTCTAATCTCTTGACTGCAAGTCTCCTGACTATCTCGTCAGCAAAGTCCATGCTCAACAGCTGCAGGGCCAACGTGACGTCCAGGTCCCCGGGATCCCACTTCCCCAGGAGCCAGTGGACATCCTCAACCACGCCATGGTCCATCCAATCAACATTGCGTAGGTAGTGGGGTAGGTTGGAGGCGTAGCGGATGCTCTCCTCCCGGAACCTTCTTAGACAAGGTCTGTTAGAACTGGAGACTGTGGTGCGGGATCTGAGAAGTTTAGAGTCAGTTGACGGATGAGTTTCCACGTGCAGAGAGGGGAACTCTCTGCTGGAGAGCATGGAATGGGGGGAGGAGGATGCAGAAGGAGGTCTAGTAGAGGGGGAAGTTGATTCTGTTGGAGAGAGGCTGGAGGTGGGACTACCAGAACATTCAGAGGAACTGAAGCTGTTTGGCTGTACCACAGGGAAGCTGTAGCGGTCCAGAAAGAAGCTGATCGCCATGGAGTCAACTACATCAGGGTTGGTCGCGGAGGACAGTTTATCTGCCTGGTAGGTGATGGCTTCTTCATGCAGACCAGGGTAGGCCCACATGTGAAGGGTGTAGGGGCCCTGGCTTAGAACAGACCTGCAGGTACGATCGAGTGCAGAGTGATTTACACTGACAAAAATACACAATTTAGGAATATTTGTAATAGATTTCAGCTATAACTAACAACAGAATCTAAAGATCAACTCTCAGGACATGTTTTCCACACCCGTCTATGTGCACAGGTCCACAAGGGTTTTTTGCATGAGATGTGGACTCAATGTGGACGAATCCATGTACACCTCCTAGACAGAATGACTGACTAAAGCCCGGATTGTCCATTCTGTGCTTTCTCAGGATTAAATCGTTGAAAATCGGTTACAGAGTTTGTTGTGCCCTGTTTTCAGTGGCTAAATATTTCTTGGATTAAAGGTGAAACATCTTCAAACTTAACTCAAGAAAATCTAGCTGCCTACAGCTGAGTACTGAAGGTCAAGAAATATGCTTGAAAAACGCACCTGTGGTCTATGAGAAGAAGGTTAACAAAGTAGAGATCCTTCCCCTCCCCTGAGTCCTTGGTCATTGGCGAGACGTCAGTACCACTAGCTATAATGGTGAAACCCAGCTTGGCTCCACGTGGCAGATCCCTGAGTAGAACATCAAACTCCAGCCATTCATTCCACAGCACTTCATCTGCGAAGGCCTTGGGCGTGGAGGAGACAGAAGAGAGAACCTTGCTGCCATAAAGTATAGAGGCCTCCACGTAAACAGCCTGGGGGCATTTGCTGGGAAGGTTTGGTACGTCGAAGCCAAGCAACTTGACCCTGAGTTTTCTGTCGCAGTCCCACAGAGATATCATGAAGATGTCGTCCAAGTCCTTCCCCTCAAGGCAGAGATCATCATGGGAGCTGAACTTGCCACTGAAACCGTCGACGAGCGGCCAGTCCTTGAACTTGACAGTCTCGTCTGCGAGCTGTGACACGGGAATCACAGAGACGTTAACGTCTTGATTGGTTTTCAGGCAATGTCGAACCCAGAGGAAATCCCTTAGGACATTGTCTCCGGATAAAAACTCTTCCCTCCCTGTGACCTTTAAGGCCAGACTTTCAGAGGAGTCGATATCAATACCTTGGTCTGCCGTCACGCTTCTAAAGACATTGAGGAGAACATCTGGTGTTGCACTAAAATCAACATCTATGCTGAAGCTGATTTTGTTCATGTAATGGAACGTAACCCGAAGCTTTCTCTTTAGCCGGTCCTCCAGCTCAGACGGAACTGGGACACATGTTACCCACGGCTCTGTGGCGTACCACTTGTCATCGCGGCTTTTTAGCTCCTGTCTTCTCGGTGATGCCAGTTTCCTGCGGGTGAACGTGAGCTCACCGAGTCTGTCGGATGCCTCTTTCTCCAGGTTGTGTCCGATCAGGTACGCCAGACACTGCTGCTGCTTCTTCTCCACCTCCGAATCGACCGCCACCAGGGGTTTTACCACGATATGTGCGGTCAGGCGCCCAGTGTCGTCGCGTGACCACGGAATGTCTAACGTCCTGACCACCTGGCAGTCATCGTAGGCCTCGTACCAGTCGTCCCCCCGAGCATACAGCAGAGTGTACCTCTCTGGGTCAAGGATTGCAAGTGGATCTGGGTGGCAGTTATTTTCCTGGGCCTAAAGGCAACGATACAACATTTGACAAATAGAGTTAAGATGTGTGTTAAGACGTATAAAGGCTGAATTGTACCAGAATTCTGAATCTTAAGAGTACGTTTGCCACTTTATTTCACCACTTCACAATATGTTTTGCCTGGAAATTAAAGTTGGTAAGTCTTCCACTCTGCACCAAAGTCCATACAAAAAGATTGACGTTTTAACTTGTGGTGACATGGCAGCTGCTGATCTACTGTTGCCTCCTTTGGTCAGTTTGTGTTAAACAAAGGATTTTATATGTCAAAGTCACAAAATCGCACATGTGAATTTGATGACGGAGAAAATAGTGAATCAAGAACTCAAGATGCTGACTGTGTATAAGTACTTTATACAATCCTACTATCCTAACAAAAACATACTAGTGCTTTAAGTTTGGCCTAAAATGGTGGACTTAATTCTTAAAGCTTATGTATCAAGACTAGGACTCCCTTATCTGTTGTTTATTTATGTTTTCTGCATTCATTTATACATACAGGGAAGTTACTATTATATTTATTTTGTTATTGTTACTCTGATTTGTGAAAGTTTGTGTGTTTGGAAATGTAAAAAAAGTCTATTTAAATAGGATACATAACTCTGTCCTGCTAAACTCTCAGTACAATCCCATCACGCTCACTCCAACATCATTCTAAATTATAGTTTTCTATTTGAATATGGATACATATATGTATAATAAAAGGAACAGTAGTATTCCTACCTCCATGCAGATGCGGATCCGCAGCTGGTAAATGCTGCACTGTGCCGGTAAGATGACCGACACCGTCTCACACTCCGTATTCTGAGCGTTGAATTCCTCATCACCACCCGACAGAGATGGAGCAAACGTGGCTTTAAACTCACAGATGAACTTCAACATGTTCTCAGAGCAGCTCTTAGTCGCCATCCCTGACGGAGAATCCACAGCGCGTGGACTTTCAGGCTGATTCAGGAACAATGCAGAGTCCATTAATATTGAAAGAGAGCAAAAACCAGAGGTTAAAAATGCATTTTCAAAGCCTCAGTTGATACATGTGTAGGTGAGGTGTGAGTCTCTGTGTGTGTGTGTGTGTGTGTTCTCTTTTTTGTGATCCTCCAGACTTCCTCATTCTTTTCTACCTGTTCTCAAACACCAGCACATAAATAAACCTCGACAAAGCACTCATTGACTTCCTTGTTCCCTTTTTGTTTCTGTAAACGACATAAAAGAGCCGCTCTGAGCTCACAACAGGTTTAGACTTCTCCTTTAAAAAGAAAACAATACCCACAGCTGTGCTCAGTCATATCCAGGTCTGACACCAGGGTTAAGAAGAACTGTGAGGAGGCAACTTTTTGTTTCAAGTATTTTTTTAAACTGTGTAGTTCACGTTGAACAGGTTTTATCTGTATTGCCCCTGGCTTCTTCTTCTTAGACTTAGACTTTATTTGTCATTTGGATTCACATCAAAATGAAATTACGTTGCAATGGCACACAGCACAACAGGAATAAAAAAGAGGCAGTATGCACAGACAAAAAATAAATATGCAAATAAAAAGTATTTCTATAAAAAACCCGTAGATAATATATATTTCACACTTCAAGTGCCTGATTTCAACCACTGTTTCAAAGTTAAATAAACATTTATTGGAGAACAGGCAGTCGACAGAGGAACATAAATGAAGCAAAGCAGTGTACATTGTTTTGTATTTATTAATGATTTTAGTACAGATACACAAACATCATGAGTCGTGATCTACAGATACACATACATGTAATATACCTGGAACTTTTCTTTATAAAAATATGGACATATGACAAAAAATGACAAAAAAAAGTAAAATGACAAACAGGAAACAAAGTTGCAGGACTCAGTGTCTCATGTGAAGTTAAACCCGTTTGGGTTGTTCATTGTGACCTTGGATGAGAACACTGTTGAATTCAAAGTCATGTCTTTACCTGGTGTATATGTTGACCACATTCCATTCAACAGAATAACTACTAAAACTAAACACAACACACATAACAATGTGAGTCTGATTTTACAAGAATAACAACTAAAAACGTAGCAGAACATGATTTGATTTGAACTCCTTGGCCACAGGTGCACCCACAAAGACAGACAATAGGAAAACACACAACTGGAAACAAAGGTTCCACATGTCTGTGAAGGTACATGTATAAAACATATAATAAAGAATATTAATTAACTATAAAAAAAAATGCAATACATTCATATCCAACAAACTCTGTCAGCAATAAAATAAATAAATACAGTTTGACCTGATCATTTCATACTGTGCTTCTTTTTTAACAAAGCTGAAATTTGTGTTGACATGGAATTTCTTTTTTTAAGTACACAAAAAACAACAACACAACATTCATGTAATCTGCTGTCGATATTTTATATAATTGTCTCAGGAGCTGCAGATGCACAACTTCATCAGTTTGTGACGATAAGACAAGCAAGGAATCAGTGGTGAAGTGAGCGCAGGTCTCAGTGCATAACACGGTCACAGCTCCACAGTCCACGCCGTATGAATCCACACAGCAGCTCTTAATACATCGATAATAAGTTTGAAATAAATCCTAATGAGCGACAAATAAATAACTAAAACCTGCTTTGTTGTAATATTTTAAATAATGTAAAAGAAAACCCATCATTGCCATCATTTCCTCATATTTCTCATCAAGTTTTCGTATGGTTCCCTGACAGTAGCCGTTCCAGAGGCGCCACATGACCGCGCTCTGCTGTGCTCGTACACACCTGTGACGTCACTCTGAGAAATACGATGTTTCTGGGCTTGTTATGGCCTTTAGGAAGATTTTACAAATGTGAAACTCCCTGAATTAAAAATATAGAATATAAAGAAAACCGCTTTTTGAGCCTGTTTACATAAGTCCAGATCCACAACTTCACATTAGTCCAGATCTACACCTTTACATAAGTCCAGATCCACAACACTTCACATTAGTCCAGATCTACACCTTTACATAAGTCCAGATCTACACCTTTATATTAGTCCAGAGCTACACCTTTACATAAGTCCAGATCCACAACTTCACATTAGTCCAGATCTACAAATCTACAACTTCAAATTAGTCCAGATCTACACCTTTCCATAAGTCCAGATCTACACCTTTATATTAGTCCAGAGCTACACCTTTACATAAGTCCAGATCCACAACTTCACATAAGTCCAGATCTACACCTTTACATAAGTCCAGATCGACACCTTTATATTAGTCCAGAGCTACACCTTTACATAAGTCCAGATCCACAACTTCGCATTAGTCCAGATCTACACCTTTATAAGTCAAGATCCACAACTTCACATTAGTCCAGATCTACACCTTTACATAAGTCCAGATTTACAACTTCACATTAGTCCAGATCTACACCTTTACATAAGTCCAGATCCACAACTTCACATTAGTCCAGATCTACACCTTTACATAAGTCCAGATCCACAACTTCACATTAGTCCAGATCTACACCTTTACATAAGTCAAGGTCCACAACTTCATCAGTCCAGATCTACACCTTTACATAAGTCCAAATCTACAACTTCACATTAGTCCAGATTTACAACTTCACATTAGTCCAGATCTACAAATCTACAACTTCACATTAGTCCAGATCTACACCTTTACATAAGTCCAGATCTACACCTTTATATTAGTCCAGAGCTACACCTTTACATAAGTCCAGATCCACAACTTCACATTAGTCCAGATCTACAAATCTACAACTTCACATTAGTCCAGATCTACACCTTTATATTAGTCCAGAGCTACACCTTTACATAAGTCCAGATCCACAACTTCACATAAGTCCAGATCTACACCTTTATATTAGTCCAGATCTACACCTTTACATAAGTCCAGATCTACACCTTTATATTATTCCAGATCTACACCTTTACATAAGTCCAAATCTACAACTTCACATTAGTCCAGATTTACAACTTCACATTAGTCCAGATCTACAAATCTACAACTTCACATTAGTCCAGATCTACACCTTTACATAAGTCCAGATCTACACCTTTATATTAGTCCAGAGCTACACCTTTACATAAGTCCAGATCCACAACTTCACATTAGTCCAGATCTACAAATCTACAACTTCACATTAGTCCAGATCTACACCTTTATATTAGTCCAGAGCTACACCTTTACATAAGTCCAGATCCACAACTTCACATAAGTCCAGATCTACACCTTTATATTAGTCCAGATCTACACCTTTACATAAGTCCAGATCTACACCTTTATATTATTCCAGAGCTACACCTTTACATAAGTCCAGATCCACAACTTCACATTAGTCCAGATCTAGACCTTTACATAAGTCCAGATCCACAACTTCACATTAGTCCAGATCTACACCTTTATAAGTCCAGATCCACAACTTCACATTAGTCCAGATCTACACCTTTACATAAGTCCAGATCCACAACTTCACATTAGTCCAGATCTACACCTTTACATAAGTCCAGATCCACAACTTCACATTAGTCCAGATCTACACCTTTACATAAGTCCAGATCCACAACTTCACATTAGTCCAGATCTACACCTTTACATAAGTCCAGATCCACAACTTCACATTAGTCCAGATCTACACCTTTACATAAGTCCAGATCCACAACTTCACCATAGTCCAGATCGGTGTGTGCTTCCTCTGGTGGTACTTAATCAGTAATACTGATTTGTAGAAAATGAAATCACAAAGAAATATAATGAAATAATAATATTTAGAGTCACCTTATCTGGAGAATGAATAAAGTATTTTCCGATTGTGATGCAGTTTTGTTGTTTTTCATCAATCTGACTCCCATAATTCCACATTAAATTCCGGGACAAATGTCTCTGCTGTCTCCACTTGCGTCACAGTGTATAGTCCACTCCAGTGAGGGTCAGAGGTTAAGCGCCTCACACTGGTTTGGTTCCACAGCATCTCTGCCTCTCACGGCCCCCTGCTGCCAGCTCTCCTCCCGCCACTGTCGAGACGTCCTGCGCATCACCCTGCGCATTTCCGCGGACCTCATCATGTAGACCAGCGGGTTGATGCACGGCGGCACGATGAGCAGGACCAGCAGGGTCATGTGGAGCCCCACCGCCGTGGCCGAGGGCGTTGGCGTGGTGTCGTTGCGGACTCCTCCAGTTCCCTGAGTCGGTGAGGACGGCGTCATCATGGCCACGGTGCCATCCACCTCCCACAGCGCGTCCGACACGACCTTGAAGAGCAGCGGCAGCAGCTGCAGGAACAGCATAGAGCAGTAGAACAGCACGGTCTTCCGCGCCGTCTTGTTCACCGCTTTGAACGGCATCAACGCGTTGCTCGCGTCCCGGTACATCCGCAGGTAGGAGAACGCGTGAACCACCAGGCAGAGGAGCAGAGTGCACGAGCCCGTGAGTTTGCGGAAAATAGCCAAGGCGCGTGGGAAACCCATGTGCTGCTCCACCACGTCCGGCTCGCATAGGAGCCCTTTGGTGGCGCGGTCGAGCTGTCGCGGTGGACTCAGGTGCAGCAGAGTCGTGGTGACGCACGAGACTGACAGGGAGAAACACCAGATCAGGCTGAGCGTGACCCGCAGGCGCACTTTGGTGAGGATGACCAGGTAGTGGATGGCGTGGCACACGTACAGGTAGCGCTCCAGCGCCATGCACGTGATGGTGACGAGGCTGGCGAAAAAGCTGGTGGTCCCTGCGAAGAACTGAACATGACACCAGACGTTGAACTCCATGGTCCGGCGGTGCACCAGCGAGTGGATGACCGCGGGACCGATGGTCACAGTCTGCAAGAGGTCGCTCAGTATCAGGTTCTTCAGGAAAGCGAAGCGCGGCTCCCAGGATAAGTCATCGGAGCGTCCGAACCGGAACAGAGTGAACCCGTTCACCAGGAGCGATAGCAGGGTCAGCAGCACCAAGACGCACACCAGCACCGGGACATGTCCACTGTTGGGCATGATTGACCGAAAGAGGCAGGTGGCCGGGTCCAGGCGCCCGTTGACGCGCGTCTCGGTGCCGTTCTCTGCGCTCATGGACCAGTCACACCGGTCGGTGACGTTGTGCTTCTCCGTGGTGCTCATCGCTGCAAAACAGTCCGCTCTGATCCAGTCATCCTCCACAGAGGCGATTATGTTTGCCTTGACTTTCACGCCCACCTCATGACCAGTCCCCATCACACACACCATATGCAAATTTACATTTGCCATACTTTGTGATAATCTATACTGTAATCCAGGTGTTCGATTTGGAGCGATTTTTACGCATTTGGAGCACTCCATGCGCTTTTACGCACCAAAATCATCATCATCATCATCCTTTATTTAAAACATGGGTAACTCAAAGTCAGAATTCTGAGATTAAAGTCAGAACTCTGAGATTAAAGTCATCTGACTGTAATTTTTGGGTGAAGTGGCCATTTAAAAGCAAGACGATTTCCAGTTTCAGTGTAAAAACCGGAGTAAGGGTTGTGGTTTTGACCAGTTTTTGAAGTTTGTGAAATAAATTAACAAACTCACTCTGAAATAGTAAAACCAGAGAAACAGTGTGTGTTCTTGTGTGTGTATCTTTGTGAGGACCGAATAAAGTTAAAAACCATTGGGAGTGAGGACATTTTGGCGAAGTTAGGACATTTTTGGCGTGTCCTCACGTTCTGTCAGTCTTAAAAGGGCTTTTTCAGGGTTAAGACTTGGTCTTAAGGTTAGAATTGGGTTTAGGTTAAGGGTAAGAGGCTGAGGGATGTATTCATGTTTGTGTGTCCTCACTATGAATGCTGCTGAACTGTCCTCTGAGTAGCTAAGGTGCAGACTGACCTCTGGTGTTAAAGGTTGGTAACTGCAGTGCAGAGGTTGAGACCTTTTATTATTTACTGTGAGTTTTCACACTTGGTCATGAACTCAGAGCAGTGACTCAGCAAATTTCCCGTCCTATTGTGAACAATCAAACAAAATTCAAGAGCTTTGAGAGCTTTAACAGCGCTGTATAAATTAAATGTATTATTATTGCTGGTCTGATCCTGGTCTGATCCTGGCCTGATGCTGGTCTGATGCTGGTCTGATCCTGGTCTGATCCTGGTCTGATGCTGGTCTGATCCTGGTCTGATCCTTGTCCGATCCTGGCCTGATCCTGGTCCGATCCTGGCCTGATGTTGGTCTGATGTTGGCCTGATCCTGGTCTTATCCTGGCCTGATCCTGGTCTGATGCTGGTCTAATGCTTGTCTGATCCTGGACTGATCCTGGTCAGATGTTGGTCTGATGTTGGTCTGATCCTGGTCAGATGTTGGTCTGATGTTGGTCTGATCCTGGTCTAATGCAGGCCTGATCCTGGTCTGATGTTGGTCTGATGTTGGTCTGATCCTGGTCTGATCCTGGTCTGATCCTGGTCTGATGTTGGTCTGATGTTGGTCTTATCCTGGTCTGATCCTGTTCTAATGCAGGCCTGGTCCTGGTCTGGTGTTGGTCTGATCCTGGTCTAATGCAGGCCTGATCCTGGTCTGATCCTGGTCTGATGTTGGTCTGATCCTGGTCTGCTGTTGTTCTTATCCTGGTCTGATCCTGTTCTAATGCAGGCCTGATGTTGGTCTGATCCTGGTCTGGTGTTGGTCTGATCCTGGTCTGGTGTTGGTCTGATCCTGGTCTAATGCAGGCCTGATCCTGGTCTGATGTTGGTCCGATCCTGGTCTTATCCTGGTTGGATCCTGGTCTTATGCAGGCCTGATCCTGGTCTGATCCTGGTCTGATCCTGGTCTGATGTTAGTCTGATCCTGGTCTGATGTTGGTCTTATCCTGGTCTAATGCAGGCCTGGTGTTGGTCTGGTGTTGGTCTGATCCTGGTCTGGTGTTGGTCTGATCCTGGGTCTAATGCAGGCCTGATCCTGGTTTGATGTTGGTCTGATGCTGGTCTGATCCTGGTCTAATGCAGGCCTGGTCCTGGTCTGGTGTTGGCTGATTTGTCTGTCTTTTATAAACCTATAAAAGGCTTATTCTGAGGCTATGAAAACCAAAATAATTTGAAAGCAAATACACACTCACACAAACACACTGATGTGTAGGGTGTTCCCTCTGCTACAGGTTTCACAGCAGGTCTATAAAAAGTTGTTGGAGAAGACGAGATAAGACGGAGTTCAGCTACGAGTGATGAAAGGAGCAGAAGGCCAGAGAGAGGTGTGAGAGTGCAGGAGGAGGGATCAGTGATGGAGGGATTTAAATCCGGGGGGATGATGGTATACTGGACCTCCCTCCTTATATAGGGTGTGTTTGTCTAGCTGTTACTGTCCAGGAATAGACTGAGGTAGAAGAGAAGGAGGAGAAGAATGACACACAAAAAGGAAAAAAAGAACAATTGTCTCAAAGGGATTTGTTCTTCTTTTCAAATTCCAAAAATCTCCCTTGTTGTGGCTACAAACAAGAAGTGGAAAAAACCTGAGCTGGTCAAAGTGTCAGCTGGTGCTGTCAGTCACACAGACGGCTGTCTGTCGTCCCTCCATGAAGGAGGTGACATAAGTCCAACGGCATGGGAGCTGCACTCAGGCACTGTGCTCCGCGGGGTGAGAGGAGGTTAAGGTGGAAAGAGGAGACGGGTGAGGATCAAACCGTGGAGAACAGAAGGAGGGTGATGAGAACAGAGGAGCAGGAGTAAAAGGATTGCAGAGAAGGTGTGGGCTGAGATAAACCACTCTGTCGCATATTTACGTCAGTTTCTTCAAAGAACAAACTCGTCTGAGTGCGTTCATCATAGCAACATAAAAAACACACGTCAAAGATGAAAAGTTACCAAAAGCTCTGACAGATTGAAGAGGGTGGAGCCATGGCAACTATCGAGACATTTTTGACGACTTTTGACCTTCCCCACGAGACAGGAAGTGGTCTGTAACTTTGCTGTGTTTTGACCGATCAGCTCAGAACTTCACATGTGAGATTAGAGACCCGGCCAGAAAACATCAGCACAAGAAAGCCAAGTCAAGGGTATAGCGCCACCTGCTGGCAGGGCATAGGCTGTGAGGGCCCACACAACGCTGCTTGCAGACATTTTATAATTTGGTTAATTTGGCCTTTTTATTCTCCCCACAGCGGATTATCTGCCTCCGTCTTGCCTTGTCCTTTATGTCCACTTCTGTTCCAGTTTGACTAATTGGTATTTGATTGAATTTGCCAATTATTACTCATTTAGTTAGTTCACACATTTCTGTGCAATAAAATGTGTCCAGTACAAATTGACACATTTTTTTTTATGTTGCTACGATTAACGTGCTCGGACGAGTTTGTTCATTTACGAAACGTGCAAATTGCCAAGAAAAAGATCAACTTCCTGTTGACTTGAGGCCGTGGTCCCCATAGGCTTTTTTGGTCATCGTGAGCTGTGCCATGTTTCCTCCAAGAAAATCTGGTGCAACTTGGGCTGCGTTCACACCGAACATCGTGGTCCCTGCGATCTTTGGTGGCGCGGGATCATTTTGTACATTTTGTGACACGATGGACGCGATGTGAGTCCGCGTTCACCAACGTTTAGTGCGTGAAAAATGCAATCCTTTGTGGTCCTCGGGTTCTAATAATGGCTGGTTTAGAGAGGAGGAGGAGGAGGAGCCTGTCATCCCCACAGATACCTTTTCTAACACGACCAAATAATCCAAAAACACAGACCTGCTAACTCCACAAAAACTCTGTGTGCTGTGCAGAGCGTCGGGTGGCGCTGGCTTTACGCCAACATCTAAAAGACTATGTCCAGCTGCCGCGCATTAACGCTCACTATTAACGTTCTGCCCTGTGTGCTGATTGGTCAGCCGGGCTGTCGTCCGCCACGTTATAACCGCTTGCATATAAAGTTGTGAATTTTCTGGCTACTTAAGTGTTTCAGTTGGTCCGGTGCGACCAAAATTAGATGCAAAGCAGCTCGTAGTTCCTAAGGCTTTTGTCATGGTTGAGGAATGACTAAATCCTGAATTTAGTCCAGACATGTGCCAAATAGGTGCAACCCCACCCAGGTGTTAAGTTGAACTAAGCAAAACTGGACCCACAAGCTAAAGTTCAGGAATTTAATTACAAAGTTCAAAAGAATTAACAGTTATTTTTAGAGTCACTGAGCTGGGGAGGGTGCGAATCCAGGAAATATCTAATACAGGCTGGGTAAGAGAGGCTAATCTAGATCTGTAGTTTGAAGTGGTCTTGGATGAGGACAGTGTGGAGATGGAGGAAGAAGCTCAACATGCTGAAGGACCAGGGCAGGTGAGTGGCTAAAAACTTACACAATGTCCTTTACATGTCCACTGCAGACTGGTGGAGACTGGCCACTTACTGACCGTTGTCAGTTGGTTGTGTGTCAGTCAGCATGTTGTGTTTCAGGTGTGTGTGTGTGTGTAAACCAAAGTCTATAGAGGAAATCAGCGATTTTACATCAAGGCACACAGCAGTTGTTGATCCACTTCTGCCTCCACTGCTCAATTCATGTGTGTTATTTTATGAATTCAGTGCTTGAAAGTCGTCAGTCGAAATTTACCAAACTAGTCAGCAGTAAACCAGCAGCTCCTGTTTTGTCACAAGGTAAAAAAACGTTGATTTTCTCTAAGGACTTTGGTGTGGGAGAGTAAGTCGTCTTCAACCCTCAGAAAACAGCACGTTAATGCAACAAACGGACTCTTAACGTAGTGTGGACTTAGTTTTTGAGACGTGTTGAAAGCCTTTTTGTCTGGTGCTGGTTCCCGGGACTGTTTCATTACCACATACAAAAAAACCCCGCGCTGTTTTTAGTTTAAACACAATTTCACAGTCGGACGTTCTAGTTTGATTTCATTTGTGTCGGATACAGAAATGAGCTCATGCGACGGACACTTGGGACGTCACGACTCTGGACTACAACTGGACGCTGTGCCTGCACGGCTTAGTGGCTGAAGACAAAAATACACCTTCTCTCAGGACTTGGTTGTACTTCTTAGCGGAGCGAGGGAAACTGATAGCTGAAATGGTCAAAGATGGGGCGCAGCTGTGTAAGATCACAAGTCTGCGATCATCGCGCCTCTTAAGTTACAGATGTCAAAAGTGCAAGGACAAGTCAGCGGCAGAGAGAGAGAGAGAGAGAGGGAGAGAGAGAGAAAGAGACAGAGGGAGAGAGGGAGAGAGAGAGGGAGGGAGAGGACGCGGTTGAGAGTCCACGCATGCTGGCAGAGGTGTTAATCTGTGTGTGTGTTATACACACGTCTTCGTTACCTCTTTAGGACCTCTTATGGCACAAACACTGACCTTGTCAGGACCAGTCATCCTCGCGGAGACCTAAAACCTGGTCCTAATGAGGAACAGAACCTCAGGAACTGGTTAAGTTTAGGATAACATTTAACTGGTTTTGGTTAAGGATTTGGGGAGACTATAGAAATGAATGGGAGTCATTGCAGTCCTAGAAAAGCCACACAAACCTGTGTGTGTGTGTGTGTGTATTTATATCTTTGTCCAGAGAAAACATACAAACGTGTCTTTGTGGGGACATTTTGTCTGGGCCCCACAGCTTTACAGGGCTTTTCAGAGTTAAGACCTGGTTTTAGGGTTTAGGTTAAGGTTATCATGGTTAAGGTAAGGGTAAGGGGCTAAGGGGAATGCATAATTTATGATATAAAAACAACAACTTTGTGTGTGTCTTTGTACTTGTATTTCTACCTTTGTGAGGTCTAAAAACATAGCTTTTTCAGAGTTAAGACCTGGATTTAGGTTTAGGGTCAGAACTGGGTTAATGTTCAGGGTTAAGCACTTAGTTGTGAAGGTTAAGGTTAGGTTAAGGGGCTAAGGGGAATGCTTTTTTTGTCTGTACGACCTTTTCTGACCGGCAGTCCACATGGAGACCAAAACCTGGTCCTGATGAGGCAGAACCTCCTTTCTGAAGCTCTGGTTGAGGTTATTGGGAATATATAAATTTTAGTTAAGGTCAGTATAAGTCTTGTGATATAGATCAGGTTTATAACACAATGTAACGTCATAACAAGAACAGTTGTCCACACCTGTGACTGTGTTTGTGTGTGTGTTCGTTCTCACAATTGCTACCTCCTGAGGACATTTTCTAGTATAAACACTGTCAGGACTTGTCAGGACCAGAAGTCGTCATGGAGACTAAAACCTGGTCCTGATGAGATAGAACCTCACTTCTGAAGAACCGGTGAAGGTTAGAGGTTAGTTTTAACCTCTGAAACAAAGTCTTTGTTTGAGGCTGGAAGTGAATGAAGAGTATTCTTTACAGGAATAGCCACACAAACGTGTGTGTGTGTGTGTGTGTGTGTGTGTGTGTGTGTGTGTGTCCTTGTACACTAATCAAGTGTCCATCTCCGGTTGATCCTGTGCCAGAATAACCTCCAGCTGCCTGATGCCTGTTCCCTCTTTCTTAAATCAATGTCACCGCCGAGCTCGCCTGTTCTCTAAATATGGGGGATTGGAGAAGAGCGTGCAGCACACACAAGGGGGGGCGGCGTCCATCAGACACCACATTGTCAGAGGACACAAATTAAAGCCGGATTTGATTGGCCGGCTCTCATGTGGTGGGGGGGGGGCCCTCTTGCCCAATCCTGGTCATTTTCAGGAAAAGTGTCGGGAGGGATAAGAGGCGACATAGGGGAGCCGGGTGAAGCCACTGTCCACTGTGTACAAGGGAGGGAGCGCTTCTTTTGTCCAGGACGTCTGTTGTGTTGTTGTCTTCACCGCTGTCTGTTGTCCAGCACAGCCAGCCACCATGGTAAGAAGGAGGTGAACGGAGGGGACAATGCAGAGAAGGAGACGCAGCTTTTACGCGCCTTTGTGGATTGGTTTTTGTTTTTGTTTTTGTTTTGTTTTCTCACTGATGCAGATTGAGATCCAGGCGGCAGAAGATGGAACAAACAAACCAAGTTCCTGTGCTGACCCTCATTCATCATCAGCTTTACATTTACTGCTTTTGTCTCCTGGGATTCTTCACATTCTTGGGGAACACACTTTTAAACCATCCTTTGCAACAGAAACGTTTATTTTTCCGACTTCTTCTTCAGTTTGTTGACAGAATTATGAGATTTACTTCTTTCTTTCTTTCTTTCTTTCTTTCTTTCTTTCGTTGTGCTTTTGTGTTGCGCTGCTTTGTCGTCAATCCCACTACGATTGATATTTAGATTGGAGAGAGCGAGAGCGAGCGAGACTAAAGATAGAACTCTCACAGCTGAGTAAAGTGAGAAGACATTTCAGTGTCCTAACTTTGGACGTTCACCTTGAAAAACAATCCCCTTCCAAATCCTCTCTCTCCCCAAAGTGACTCTTAAATTAGATTTAAAGGAAACTAATGAGCGGGTTTTTGTGTCCGAACACGTGTCAAACAAACTGGAAAAGAAGTCACAGAGAAACTTGAGGTTTAAGGTTTTAAATAGGATCGTTAGGATGAGAAAAACCCAGCGTTTAAAGGGAAACTTGTCGTGTATTTGTAAATAGTGGCGTTGCCCTTTAAGAGCCATCATCAACATCAATGTGCCGACAGCTGCGGGGATTAAACGTGACTTCTTACCTGACCTAACGCTGTTTCCACTGCTGCACTCTTCTCTTGCAACACTCCTCTCTTCAGTCTCGTCGGAAGAAAATGCTTCATAATAATGTTTTTATGTGTTTACATGTGTAAATATTTTATTTTATTATTTTAATATAATTACACATATCATACATACTTTTTTTTATGCAAGAGTTTAGTTAGTGAAACACGTCAGTTAACACTAACAATGTAAGACAATTACACGTTACTACATGTATAACCTGTGTGGGAAAGTAATTACTACATTATTACACATTAACCAGTAAAACCATTGTTGTAACTGTGTTCTCAGTTGTCTTTTCTACATCATTACATGATTCATTAGTACTTACATCATAAATGTCTACTCTTTTATTAAATGTCTTTAATACATTATTACATGAGTAATTAGCATTACCATGATGGCATGTATACTCTGTTGTCTTAATCCACCGTTTACTACATTATTACCTACTAATGCATTATCATGGTAAATGTGCACTCAGTAGTAATTACTACATTAGTACCTACATACGCAGTATTATAATCATGGTAAATGTGTACTCAGTAGTAATTACTACACTATTACCTACATACGCAGTATTGTAATCATGGTAAATGTGTACTCAGTAGTAATTACTGAGTACTCAGTAGTAATTACTACACTATTACCTACATACGTAGTATTGTAATCATGGTAAATGTGTACTCAGTAGTAATTACTACACTATTACCTACATACGCAGTATTGTAATCATGGTAAATGTGCACTCAGTAGTCATTACTACACTATTACCTACATACGCAGTATTATAATCATGGTAAATGTGTACTCAGTAGTAATTACTACACTATTACCTACATACGCAGTATTGTAATCATGGTAAATGTGTACTCAGTAGTAATTACTACAATAGTACCTACATAGGCAGTATTATAATCATGGTAAATGTGTACTCAGTAGTAATTACCACAATAGTACCTACATAGGCAGTATTATAATCATGGTAAATGTGTACTCAGTAGTAATTACTACATTAGTACCTACATACGCAGTATTGTAATCATGGTAAATGTGTACTCAGTAGTCATTACTACACTATTACCTACATACGCAGTATTGTAATCATGGTAAACGTGTACTCAGTAGTAATTACTACACTATTACCTACATACGCAGTATTGTAATCATGGTAAATGTGTACTCAGTAGTAATTACTACACTATTACCTACATACGCAGTATTGTAATCATGGTAAATGTGTACTCAGTAGTAATTACTACACTATTACCTACATACGCAGTATTGTAATCATGGTAGATGTGTACTCAGTAGTAATTACTACACTATTACCTACATACGCAGTATTGTAATCATGGTAGATGTGTACTCAGTAGTCATTACTACACTAGTACCTACATACGCAGTATTGTAATCATGGTAGATGTGTACTCAGCAGTAATTACTACACTATTACCTACATACGCAGTATTATGATCATGGTAAATGTGTACTCAGTAGTCATTACTACACTATTACCTACATACGCAGTATTATGATCATGGTAAATGTGTACTCGGTCGTAATTACTACACTATTACCTACATACGCAGTATTATGATCATGGTAAATGTGTACTCAGCAGTAATTACTACACTATTACCTACATACGCAGTATTGTAATCATGGTAAATGTGTACTCAGTAGTAATTACTACAATAGTACCTACATAGGCAGTATTATAATCATGGTAAATGTGTACTCAGTAGTAATTACCACAATAGTACCTACATAGGCAGTATTATAATCATGGTAAATGTGTACTCAGTAGTAATTACTACATTAGTACCTACATACGCAGTATTGTAATCATGGTAAATGTGTACTCAGTAGTCATTACTACACTATTACCTACATACGCAGTATTGTAATCATGGTAAATGTGTACTCAGTAGTAATTACTACACTATTACCTACATACGCAGTATTGTAATCATGGTAAATGTGTACTCAGTAGTAATTACTACACTATTACCTACATACGCAGTATTGTAATCATGGTAAATGTGTACTCAGTAGTAATTACTACACTATTACCTACATACGCAGTATTGTAATCATGGTAGATGTGTACTCAGTAGTAATTACTACACTATTACCTACATACGCAGTATTGTAATCATGGTAGATGTGTACTCAGTAGTCATTACTACACTAGTACCTACATACGCAGTATTGTAATCATGGTAGATGTGTACTCAGCAGTAATTACTACACTATTACCTACATACGCAGTATTATGATCATGGTAAATGTGTACTCAGTAGTCATTACTACACTATTACCTACATACGCAGTATTATGATCATGGTAAATGTGTACTCGGTCGTAATTACTACACTATTACCTACATACGCAGTATTATGATCATGGTAAATGTGTACTCAGCAGTAATTACTACACTATTACCTACATACGCAGTATTATAATCATGGTAAATGTGTACTCAGTAGTAATTACTACACTAGTACATACATACGCAGTATTATAATCATGGTAAATGTGAACTCAGTAGTAATTACTACATTAGTACCTACATAGGCAGTATTATAATTATGGTAAATGTGTACTAAACCATGTCTGTGTGTACTTGTATGTAATCTTCACTATGTTATTAATACTTCATATATGTATTAGTATGATTATTGATTATTATGACATGTGTATTGAGTACAAGGACACAGACGTGTGTGAAACATAGTTATAAACACTTTATTCATGTGTGTGCAGACAGTGATTGATTAAAGGACCAGAGTGTGACTGTAGGATGAGGTCAGAGTCATGACTCAGCAAGTGTTAGATGTACAGTCGCTGAGAGGAAAGGTGTGTTTCCACCTCTCCCTTCATCCTTTCATCACTCCTGTTTAGCTTTGATGTTTGTGTATTTTTGTCACCTGTATTTGAATTGTTTTTCTGTTTTTTAATCATGTAGTGTAAGGTAATCTTGAGTGCTTTCAAAGGCGCCCTTAAATTAAATGTATTATTATTATTACTGTTATTATAATTATTATTAATATCTTTGTGCATTTTCTTTTTTTCAGCCCACTGACGCCCAGAGCGATGCCCGCTCCTTCCTGACAGAGGAGATGATTTCGGGTCAGTCTCCTCCCCCACATTAGTGAGGATCCTCCTTTATTTTTATCTTGTAACAATGTCCTCGTCTCATGCAGAGTTCAAAGCCGCCTTCGACATGTTCGACACGGACGGCGGCGGTGACATCAGCACCAAGGAGTTGGGCACCGTGATGAGGATGCTGGGCCAGAACCCGTCAAGGGAGGAGCTGGACGCCATCATTGAGGAAGTGGATGAGGACGGTGAGATCATGAATGCAAAGACTGAAGCTTACCACTAATGATTTGAACATATTAGACATATGTTGTCCTGACTCTAGACTGTGAAGGTGAAGCATAATAAATAAAGTGATACACTTTACATCTGCTAAGTATATTTTAGTTTACATTTGAACTCACAGCAGTGAATCAACAACTCCTGTTTTCCATTGTCTGAATGGAGTTTTGTGCGATGAGAGAGACACAAACTTCAGTTTCCTGTTGGAAAACAGTGTCTTCAGGTGTGAAAAGGCAGCAAATGTTCGTATACTTGAGCAGGAGTGACTTTTATCAGGTGATACTTTTGTTCAGTGGCTGAAATCTGTCTTTTGACAACACCACCAAAAAAACACATCATTTGTCTGATACTGATCAAAATCACCTGGATTGATTGAGTTTTGATTGGATATCACAAAATAGAAGGAAATGAATTGTACAGAACCTTAAATATTCCATAAAGGCATCATTTAACACAGGGGGACTAGAATAAGAGTGAGTGCTGCAAAAACACACACAAGACAAATATCTTTCATATTTAATCTTTACATTTCCTTGTTTCAATAAAGAAGCAAATACTTTGGCTTTTTTGCATTTTTGAAACTACCATGTTTTTCACTTTCAGGCTAAGAATAATAATAATAATAATAATAATAATAATAATAATAATAATAACAATAATAATTCAGACTTATACAGCATATGTCAAGGCTTTACACAGCTGAGGAGAATCTCCATCTCACTGCCCTCCTCATGTGTTTATCTGTCACCTCATGTGTTCACCTCTCGCCTCCATAATGTGTTCTCTGTCACCTCATGTGTTCACCTGTCGCTCCTTCATGTGTTCACCTGTCATCTCCTCATGTGTTCACCTGTCATCTCCTCATGTGCTCACCTGTCACCTCCTCATCGGTTCACCTGTCACCTCCTCATGTGTTCACCTGTCACCTCCTTCATGTGTTCACCTGTCATCTCCTCATGTGTTCATCTGTCGCCTCCTCATGTGTTCACCTGTCATCTCCTCATGTGCTCACCTGTCACCTCCTCATCGGTTCACCTGTCACCTCCTCATGTGTTCACCTGTCACCTCCTTCATGTGTTCACCTGTCATCTCCTCATGTGTTCATCTGTCGCCTCCTCATGTGTTCACTTGTTACCTCCTCATGTGTTCACCCGTCATCTCCTCATGTGTTCACTTGTTACCTCCTCATGTGTTCACCCGTCATCTCCTCATGTGTTCACCTGTCACCTCCTCATGTGTTCACCTGTCACCTCATGTGTTCACCTGTCACCTCCTTCATGTGTTCACCTGTCACCTCCTCATGTGTTCACCTGTCGCTCCTTCATGTGTTCACCTGTCACCTCCTCATGTGTTCACCTGTCACCTCCTTCATGTGTTCACCTGTCATCTCCTCATGTGTTCATCTGTCGCCTCCTCATGTGTTCACTTGTTACCTCCTCATGTGTTCACCTGTCACCTCCTCATGTGTTCATCTGTTACCTCCTCATGTGTTCACCCGTCATCTCCTCATGTGTTCACCCATCACCTCCTCATGTGTTCACCTGTCACCTCCTCATGTGTTCATCTGTCGCCTCCTCATGTGTTCACCTGTCACCTCCTCATGTGTTCACCTGTCACCTCCTTCATGTGTTCACCTGTCATCTCCTCATGTGTTCATCTGTCGCCTCTCATGTGTTCACTTGTTACCTCCTCATGTGTTCACCTGTCACCTCCTCATGTGTTCATCTGTTACCTCCTCATGTGTTCACCTGTCACCTCCTCATGTGTTCATCTGTCGCCTCCTCATGTGTTCACCTGTCACCTCCTCATGTGTTCACCTGTCACCTCCTCATGTGTTCATGTGTTCATCTCCTCAGGCAGTGGAACCATTGACTTTGAGGAGTTCCTGGTGATGATGGTGCAGCAGTTGAAGGAGGACCAGGCTGGAAAGACTGAAGACGAGCTCTCTGAGTGCTTCCGTATCTTTGACAAGTACGACAAAGAATCCATGTTGCATGTCATGCCCTCCCTCCCACTGCCCTCCCTCCCTCCCTCCCACTGCCCTCCCACTTCTGTCTTTTTAATCAGGGGCTGAAACAGCGAGGAATCTATTGTTTCCCTTCAGATTATTATTATTATTCCGTGGCTTTGCGGGCATTTTTGAGGGGGTATACGAGCATAAACAGTCTTTTAAACTTGGATTTACCTAAGTGACACAAAGGTAGAGTATGGAGCAGCAGCAGAGCAGCAGCTCCTGTGTCACTGTGAGACAAAAACACTGATTTTCTCTACTGTACAGACTTTGGTGTGGGAGAGTGAGTGGATTACATGTTTCAATACATGAGTCCATCAGGAGGTCTAACTAAATAAATTAAATATTTATTGTTTCTCCACCGTGTGACATTTATATTGGCTTTTTTCTTTCTTTCTTCTGTTTCCATAGGAACGGAGACGGTTTCGTTGACCGGGAGGAGTTCGGATACATCCTGCAACTCACCGGAGAGCCGGTCACCGAGGAAGATATCGACGAGATGTTTGGAGAGTCAGACAATAACAAAGATGGAAAGATTGATTTTGACGGTAAGTCTGTTTTCTGCTGTCGAGGAGAGAGTTTAACAAGTGGAAAAGACGGAAGTAACACACTTCCCAGTGTCCGAGTTCCTGAGTGGGGTCAGACAAGAGACCTGGTTCTGACACCTGGTGCAGTTCTTTGCTGCAAACCTTCACAATTCCCTGTAAGCCATTCAAATATAAGTGACAAGTGCTAGCGGATAAAAGAGAAAATAAGAAAAGATTCAATAAAACAGACAAACTGTTTTTGTTGAGATTGTACCTGTTGTGTTAAAAATCTTAGACGGACCCACACACACACACACACACACACACACACACAGCGAGCTTTGATTGGACGTGGTGTCGGTTCATTCATGTGACCTGCGAGTGAAATTCTATCCACTTGTTATTTGCTTTTGCAGTTTGGGAAACCCGTGTCTATTTCTAAATTAGTTTCTTGTTCAGATTACGCAACAATAAACGTATGAGCTGTTTATGAGCGAGCTTTAGAGTCAGGACACAGCGTTGACCCCAGCGTTGACCCCAGCGTTGACCCCAGCGTTGACCCCAGACTCTACAACCTCTTAAAACCCAGTATGAGACGTAGATTTTTATCCTTTTTACAGTTTTATTGTATGTTTTGCTGTTAGTTCTGAGGTCTATGAGCTCTTATGTTTCTATATTTGATTTGTTTTATTTATCTCTGGAGTACAGTGCTTTGTCTCGGTTGTTGTCTTTTAAGTGCTTTATAAATAAAGTTGGATTGGATTGGACAACCTCATGATACACAAGTTATTTTGAATAGTGATCACGTCTTATTCAGAATGGATCAGAAAAACAAATGTAACACACGTGCCTCACCTCTGCTGCCACCTACTGGCTTTATTCCACACTGCACTTTAGGTGATGTTTATTTTCCACAGCATTTGCAGCCATTTTGACAGGAAATGGCAGAAAAACACCCTTAATGTTGCAGACTAATCACATTAACGATGGCTCTGTTCAGTTTCGTGCGACAGTGATAAAAATGGAACTCAGCCGTCATTAATTGGATTATTTAACACCTGTCGCCTGCCAAACTGGCTCCATTGTTTCCGTTGCTCTCGATTTAGCCTCACGTCTGCCCTCAGTTACCAGTGGATGAGGACACATTTGTTCTTGTCCTTGACACGTCATCTGGGCAGAACGTTTATTTCTTGTGTGGTGTCCTACAACTATTGTGTGATTGGCCAGTAATTTGAAGTGGGCGTGGTTAACATGGAAGTGGTCTGTGAGGACTTCCCAGGAACTCTGCACTTGAGTTATCTTCTTGTTCTTGTTCTTGTTCTTGTTCTTGTTCTTGTCACCTGGAGAGAAAGACCACATTTCTCTGTTCCTGTGGAGTCATTCAGCCATTCACCCTTTCACCCCCTCATTCATTAACCTGTGTGACGGTGGTGGTGCTGTGTGTTGGTTGCCTGATATTCACTGTCTCTGTCTCTGTCTCTCTGCAGAGTTTCTGAAGATGATGGAGAACGTGCAGTAACGAGAGCAGCTCTACATTCCTCTGACCGCCTCGTCCTTGGAGAGAATGTAAAGCAAAACTCCCAAAACACTGGAAATCTAATAAATATGATGTGGTTTCTGAGATGGACACACATGGACACATGCATTTACCCCCCCGCCCACCCGACCCCTCTTCCCCGTCTCATATGAAGAAGAAGTCCCAGGACTTGGTGGCGATATCTATAAATATCCGCTCAAACCATTTAAGACGAGGGCACTTTCTCCCCTCGCTCGCCCCCGGTGTCTTGCGTGGCCCACCCCCAGCTGTCCTCGGGGCAGCTGCTGCTGCTGCTTCAGAAATGCTACACCCCACAAACCCCCATAATCCCCCCTGCTGCTCAGACCTGCACCCTTTCCTCCACCCTCTGATGTGCTTTCTAAATAAATCAACTCTCTCCTTCTGCTAATTGTTCATCTCGATTGCAATTATTCCACCGTGTGCATGTCCCGACACGTCCTGTGTCTGTCTGTCAATCTGTCAATCTCAGAAACACACACACACACACACACAATATTTAATGATCATTTCGTCAAGGTTTCTGTGATCTATTTTCTTTCCCTTTGTGTCTGTAAGCTTTCAGAAAAGATGCAAAAAAAAAAGTAATGATGTTATTAAACAAATGTTGTAATGTTACAACAACATTTTATTAAGGTTACAAAAAAATAAAAACGTCCATGTTAGTGCATTTGTTTCCCTGAAAGCTTACAGATGACCTAATGTTACAAAAACTTTACTGACGTTAACAAAACATGTTACAAAATGTTGTAAAGTTAGAAAAATATGTTTTACAAAATGTGACAAAAACGTATCACTAAGTATATTTTTTTAGAAACTATATTAAATAATAATGAATTACAAGATCCTGGAATGACTATAAAAAAAATAGCTGCAGTCGCCCCCTTGTGGCACTGACAGATAACTGTATCGTATGTTCTCCATTCACAGTTATCCCAATCATGATGAAAAATTCCCCGCAATTAACCGATTGTTTGTTTTTGTTTGTATCGTGTCATGTCCCTGTCTCAGTGGACACAAACAAGCACACACGCACATTTCCTCCACTAGAGGGCGCCGTTCTCCCTGTCCCAGAGCCACAGATCCTTCCTTCCATTGCACCAACGACTTCCCTGAAAACTCGAGTCGAGAACTATTAAAACGTGCAGAAATTCGCAGGCGTGATCCACGTCAGCTCTCGCTCTGTGCTTGATCTTCACGCAGCAGCAGTCTCCTCTCCCGGCTCGGAAATCGCTGCCCCCCAGTGGTGAAGGAGAGGAGAGGTTTGAAGCCGAGCAGCCACTAACTAACAGACGGCACTAGAGGCTGGAAACAGAGCGGATGAGTTGGAAAAACGCAGCTCACCCACTTTTTCCCTCTGGGTTTATAGCCTGCAATGGCCCCCCCACCACCTCTCAAACACCAACATCCCTCCCCTTTACTCCATGACGGCCGCTCTCTGCTACGTCCCACTTCCTCCTATCCTCGTCTGTCACCGCCCGCCGCCATCCTCCGCCTTCAGGAACTGCCCGCCTTATAAGGAGCATCAGGTTGTGTTAAGTTGTGACAGATTAGTGGCATCATGGGAATACTTTCACCCCCCTCAACCCTAAAATCTGCCTGCTATTCAGGGACACGGCTATAAGGGTGGAGGTGGACTCATGGTGGGACCAGCCCTGAAGAATTCTTGTCTTGGTTTTAAATTGCACATTGAAACACCACCATCACAAACATATTACTTTAAAATCCTTGGCCCCTAAATGTAAAAACAACAATGGGCCCAGACAAGATCCAAGGTGTACTCCTTTTCTTTGTCGTTGGTCCATTTTAACATAGTTTCTGAGACTCAGGGGCCATTTCCAGAGTCCCCTCGTGTTCATTTAAAGAAATGGACACTTCGCATGAAAGAAAATCACAGTTTGTGTGTGTTTTAAATTTAAATGACCCTTTAATTTTAAGACATAAGGTAAAATATGCGTCTCTTTTTAAATATAAATGTGTTCACAGTGTGTCAGAGTGATTGAACGAACCAGGTGACAGAGACAGAGTGACATATCTTGTGCATTTTTCAACTCATTGCTTCATTTACGTCTCTCTCCATGTTTCTCTCCTCGGCCGCACATTTTCCCTCCTTCTCTTCTAAAACCCGCACTTTACTTCTTCTTCTTCTTCTTCTTCTTCTTCTTCTTCTTCTTCTTCTTCTTCCACATTCTTAACTTTTGTGACTTGGAGAAACCCAGAGCGTTCCTCTTCAAAGTGTGATTGGCTTGCCCTGGCCCCAGAACCCTAAAAGTTCAGGATACTAAATCTGGAGGCCTGTGAGAGTCAGGGGGCGGGACCTGGCTCCCCCGTTTAAAGTGTCTGTGAACCCTCACTTGACGTCTAGTCTCTCTGTCCGGGTGCACGCGGATTGACCACTCCTTTGGGCTGTTTTCTTTTATCCTTGGATATTTTGGGGGGGAAGAGCTAACCCGCAAACATGGTAAGAACAGTCGCTCGTGCAAAATGAGGTTTGGAATAATTGAGGAAGTTGAAAACGTTGAGGCCAGAGCAGACATTATTTATATATAAGTATATTTCATAGATGTTTGAGATGTTTGAATGCATTCAATCCAATAACTTTGCATGTTTTATTTTCCTGTTTGTGATGTTAATATTATCTAATTGGCTTCCTTCAAATGTTTTTGACACGTCTTCATTGAATCATCTATGAAGCAGCTACAGTTATATTTAGAAAAGGTTCTTCATCCTGTGTAGAAACTTCAGGTGGGGTGGTTTATTTTTCTGTCAGCAGGGCGGGCGTCAGTCAGTCAGTCAGCTGTGGATTCTGCTTGAGTGACAAATTCTCAGGGATTGCATGTCTGCAGGCCTTATACAGCCAAGCCCCTAATGTGTTGAGCCTGAAATAGCCCGCACTCATTTTCACCCACGGCCACAGGAAACCTGTTGGAATGCGGCCCGCGGCATCACACACACAACTGACACATTTAGTTTAGAGTTTCAGCACAAACATCCACAACACTAAATACATATAATAAGTCAATAAAAATAACAATAACTGCGGACTGTAATGATCTGTGGGAAACGTGTGATATTTTGTTGATTGGAATATTTACAGCAAGTAAATACATACAAGTACATACACAGTATAATAGTATCATTTAAAATGATTTATTTTAACAAAATCATTTCAATTTTGTTTTTATGTTTTTTTTTATTCCACAGTGAAATCCACCAGTGCGGTGTCAAAAAACACAGATTTAGTCTAATGTAATCTAAAAAATACATACCACACAAACTGTTCATGAATGGGTTAAACTGGACTATAATCTGAGTGAATGACGATCATTGTCCATGTTTTTTATTCCAGACTGACGCCCAACAAGAGGCCCGCTCCTACCTGAGCGAGGAAATGCTGGCTGGTGAGTAAAGTAACCAAACCCCGCCCCACCCCTTCTGCTCCACCCCCCTGCCCCTTTAAATAATGATTACGCCCCTGGATGACATTCGCCTCCATTTCCTGCAATTTTTTTGAATGAATATTCCAGAAAAAGCAGATAATGTGGGATTATTTGCTCCCAAATCCTTCACACAGTTGTAGATTTGTGACATACAGGCTCATTTATTCATATTGTAGCAACTATAACATATAAAATATATCAAATACTGAGTAGAAAAAGCCACAAATGATTTGGCCTTTAACTGTATAACTCATGTGTAAAACCATAGTAATGAATGAAAGTAATTTAATCATTAAAAAAAATTCCTAATAATATGATCATGTGACGTCACTGGGATGGGTGAATTCTCCATGATGACACTTACACGTAGAAGCTTTAAAAAAACAAAACTGCTGACAAATATCTGGCAAAACTGAGTACAGTCAATTTTATTGTTTCATTTAATTATTGTATTGAGTAATTAATCAATTGAACGTGTATTCCTGACTAATGATTCATAAGCAAAGTTAATAAATAAAGGGTGAATTTAGAAAAATAAAGGAGGAAATTGAACTTACATTCTAGCTCCTACACGTGTATTATTAGCAGTATCACCATGGTAGCGCCCTCCTATCATGAAAGTGTCTTCATGGCGAGTGTAAGGTTTGATTTGTCGCCGGGATTTTGACGGGCGTCTCTTGTCTCGCGCAGAGTTCAAAGCCGCCTTCGACATGTTCGACACCGACGGTGGCGGTGACATCAGCACCAAGGAGTTGGGAACCGTGATGAGGATGCTGGGCCAGAACCCGACAAGAGAGGAGCTGGAGGAGATCATCGAGGAGGTCGATGAGGACGGTGAGTGTTTAACAACAAAACAGGTTTTTACGCGCAAGCAAGTACAAACAAAACTGCATCAAACACGTACAAATAGAAGCTGCTCCGACTTTAAATGACACTTCAGAAGTGTGCACATGTGCTGATGAAGTTGTTTTCACTTCATTTCTGCGTCTCCTCTGAATGTGGCTCGTGCGTAAAACCGTGCGTAAAAAGACGAGCGCCACAGGACTACAAATGGATACTCGAATAAAAGTACAAGTATCTTTAAAGATGAAGTCACTTTTTTTAATAATATTACTTAAGTAAATATTAAGTAATATAAATATTAAGTAATATTACATTTTATAAAGATATAAAATGTGCTTAACTTTTAGAAGTAAAAGTATTAACACTAGGGTGAGGTTCAATTCCTGGCCCTGCTAGTCTATACTATGTGTCCTTGAGCAAAGACACTTAACCCCACGTTGCAGCGCGTGAATGGGTGTGAACGAGGTTTACAACACTGGCCTCTGGTTGAACCTTCAGGTAGCGGTTCCATCGACTTCGAGGAGTTCTTGGTCATGATGGTGAGGCTGCTGAAGGAGGACCAGGCCGGCAAGAGCGAGGAAGAGTTGGCAGAGTGTTTCCGTGTGTTCGACAAGTAAGACACTGCATCATCATCATCATCATCATCATTATAATTATATCCTGATTGTTTGTGTTTACAGTGTTTCACGGGCCTGTGTGTTGTTGTTGTTGTTGTAAACAGGAACGCCGACGGTTACATCGACAGAGAGGAGTTCGCCCTGATCATCCGCAGCACCGGTGAGAACATCTCAGAGGATGAGATCGACGAGCTGCTCAAAGACGGAGACAAGAACAACGACGGCATGCTGGACTTTGACGGTATGTGCACGCGCAACATGACAAGGACGATGATGATGATGATGATTAGAGGTTTTTGCAGGATCGATGCCGATTTTCTTGGCTCCTTTTGTCTAAAACAAGTTCAGTAACTTCAGTAACCAGTTATAGAACAACATTATTGCTCTCTCTCTCCAATCTACATTAACGTCTTGGTGTATGTTGAATAAAAAAAGTATAATCTTAATAATAATATATGTGTGAAACAGTAAAAAAAAAGAAGAAATTTGAAAATGGAAAATATTGGCCCAGTTGGCCCCAACCAATTAGTTGGCTAATGTTTATTTATGTTTTATTATGTATATGTATATATACGAATATATACACATACATAATATATATATATATACATATATATATATATATATATATATATATATATACATGTATATATATATATGTGTGTGTATATATATGTATATATTATAAGATGATTTTATGTCAGTGTAGACGTTATTCTTACATTTGGACTTTAAGCAACACTATGGTGGTTCAAAATGTGTCATCAACACTGACATGTTGTCCCGTCTCCTTTTCCTTCTCCAGAATTCCTCAAGATGATGGAGAATGTGCAGTAAAACCAGAAAGACTCATGGACATTCCTCCTCCTTCTCTTCCTCCCTGTGAAGCCCCCTCCCAAACACACCCACTAAATCCTCTCCCTCTACACCACACATGTACACACACCCACACACCGTCCTCCTCCATCCTGTCCACCTGGTTCACCGCCTCTCTTCTCCATCCTTGTAGAGATCCTCAACAGACAGCTCGGGCACCCAGCTGTGGAGGTTGGGGTCGCAGGCTCAGCTACACTCTTCTCCCCATCAGCACGTTTGTGCGTGCGACACTGTCGAAAGGAAAGACGACAAACGGGGATTTTTCACTTTGCAGTAAATGCATGGCGTTGCGTGTCATCGGCGACAAAACAACCCCCCGCCCCCTCCCTCCCGGCTCTGCTGGTGAAGCTCTGATCTAGATGTAGTCTAGATAGAACAGCAGCCTCGTTACCTGCTGCTTAGACCAATTCAATCCAACCACCTTCACTGTAAAAAGGTCATTTGCTTGAATAACAGAATAAATGAATCATATTTATGGTCTGTGTATAAAAAAAAAGAAAACACTTTTTGTGTTGAGGAATATCAATAAAATCTGTTTGTTTCTTCTTTTTGTCCATTTGTGTTTCGAGCTTGGGTAGTTTTGTCTTTGACTCAGTGGAATTACGTTGGGATTTTCTGGGAAACTGATGAACACATGACGGCCTTGTGAATGTTCAAAGGGCACAAAACAGTGCAGAGTGCATCCTTCTTAATCTATTAGAATCATCATTTCAATGTTCTAGGAAACATCTAATCAACTTTATTCAACTTTTTCTGGACCAAACAAGTAAATAATGTATCGACCAAATGATGAACTGATTAAATCAATTGTGAAAATAATCCGTTAGCTGCAGCCTGACACCAGTTAGCTTGAAAACTCTGGGCTATACTGTAAAAACAATGTGGTAAAAAATGGTCTCTGTAGAGCTGACACAGATCCTGGTGATTAATAAACAAACTGATGCAGAATTATTTTCTTTTTATTTTAGTCAGATGAAAATAACTTCACATACATTATAGACTAACAAGAGGCCTTTAAAACTAAATTCCTGTCTATATTCCTTTGATATAGACAGTCCCAGACATCATAACAACTCTTTCACACATTAACATTATACAGGTCACTCACTCCCGTCAAAATATAAGGACTAAGGGCAGAAACTCAAGTGTGAACGAGCTTGAACACAGAATAACAGGTGAATGTGGAGGAGTGACACGGGTGGATGAGTTCAGGAGCCATAGTTGGCCTCGTCGAAGGCTTTCCTCGCCCTCTTGAGCTCCTCGTTCATGGTCAGCAGGTCTTTGACTCGGGCAAACTTCCTCGGGTCCTTGCGAATGAGGAAAACAATGTCCTCCACCTGGACACGGCCCTGTCGCCCTATGGACATGGCCTTGTGGGTCATCTCGGTGATGAACTCGATCACCAGATCCTCCAGAATGTCCACGGACTCCGTGTACGGGTTCTGGTCGTCCCCGAAGCCGTACATCATGCACCGGAGCTCCTTGGAGAAGAGCCTCTTCCTCCTGCCGTGGCCGACATCGACGCCGCCGGAACCGTCGTCCAACTCCTCCTCGAAGCCCGTCTCATCCTCGTCCTCCGCCATTCTGCTGAAAACAACACCAGAAAACGTTTAACATGGTGTTAAATCTGCTAAATCTGTTAAAAAACAACAACAATACAAACAACAACACCACGCAGCTGTGCCAAGCTTACACAAGGTATTTCAAACGTTACCTTAGCTCAGCCGAGATCACGACACTTCCGGTTCTTGTTTTTACTCCACTTCCGCTTCTGTCTTCTTCTCTTGGATTAATGGCAGTTTATAGCCACACATAGTTGCATCATCGCCATCTCCTGGTGACAGCGAATACCTACAATGTCCGGGGTCAGATGTTTCCCTTTTCGTGTGGTTTTCTGATTGTTTTAGGATGCAAGTCCGACACTAAGTCGTAATTATGAGAAAGTATGTCATAGTTATGAGATTCTAAGTCATAAATATGTAGTAAAGCGTTGTATTATTTACTAAAATAGCTACATGTTTAGTTTAGTATTAGTTTTTTAGGGATACTTTTTGATACTTTCTCATAATCATGAAATACAGTCTCATATTTATGGGATACTTTACTTTTATGACGTTGCATCTCATAAGTATGACTTAGTATTTCATAATTATAACTTGGCATCTCATAATTATGACTTACTAATATATATTTTTATGTTTTCACTCCCCCTTGTGGCCATTTTGGGTCAAGCGTGCAGGTTCTCTCACCCATGGTCCAACAAATGGTCGTCTTAATCCAAAGTTAGCATGTTTTAAAGTGAGGACAGCATGAGTGATGGTATGTAATGAGTGTGTATTCAACTGCTTTGTTTACTCATTGCTCGCCCGTGGATGAGAAATTAATTAATTAAACAACAACAACAATAACAAAAACAAAAAATACGAGAAGTACAGTAGCCGCACTTAGCATCAGGCTAAATGACTCTGCTAGCCTCGGTTATATAGGACGCTGCTGCTGCTGCTAGCATCTCGCTAACGAGACGTTTGCACACACTTAACTATACACATGTAACTATATTATAAAGTGGGTTAACACCGAGTCAGGCACGGCACGGCACGTCCCAGCCTTGTTCCGCACCGCTTCCACAGGTTGTGCGACGCAGCTACTTCCCATAGCTAGTGACGCGTCATCAAGCTATGTAAACATTAGCTGTTGCTGTAGCCCAATGCTAATATTGTGGTTATCTCTGGGAACAGTGTGTGTGTGTGTGGGTGGGTGGCAGTTGCTGTCCCGGGATAGATGATGCTGTACGAAAGGAAGCAGGAAAAGCACATAGTTATGTAAACACAAAAGCCACCGGCGAGAGTAATGTGTACGCCGAATGGACGACTGCTCCATTGTAATTCGTCCACTGCTGTGGTTCGCAGTGGGTGTGACGTTTTAGAGCTTATTGACTCTGACAAGATAAAATGTTAAGATTAATCTACGGGGTTCAGTTTGAGTGCGAGTTTGGTCACGTGGAAAGGACACGTACCGAGACAGGGTCAGTGTTCACGTCCCCGTCACCAGTTGCTCCAAGCAACAGATGATGGTGAGACATGAGAACGTGGTTTATGATATAGATATTTATTATTATATTATATAAGTGTTTAGTCGACGGTTTTTAGTTGATTTCGAAATGGGTCAAAACGCTAGTTAGCACGGGAAAGTTAGCCAAACAACATCCCGGTGAGTGCTATTCTTGTTCTTATTCTTACTAACATGAGACGCGACTGTGTCATTAATGGCATGTGTGGTTAATGTTGCTGTTTATGTCGTTATTTGACTGCTAACTTGACAAACTGGCTCATAATAGTTGCAAATACTGAGCTAGAGCTAATGTTGATGTTAGGCTGACTCAGCGCTGTTTGTGCGTGTGTGTGTGTGTGTCTGTGTGTGTACTGCCCTGAAACGGTGTGTTATGCTTGCTCACTGTACACATGCACACAGATAAACGGCTTTTTTGTCCCCTCCCCGATCCTCCACTCTCTCTCTTTCAGCTGTCCGCTATGGGTGACAGGCATGGCTGCAGAGTCGGTGAAGAGATGACCTCTTGTCTGTAGCTGTCCCACCGTGGACAGCTTTTTACACCTTCATGGCGTTTCCCGTCCAGTTCCTGTGCAAGGGGCTTCGCGGTGTGGGATTAGTTCTACTCTACTACGCCTTCTCCATTGGCATCACCTTCTATAACAAATGGCTGATGAAGGTAAGTGGAGGGGTTTAATCTGAACGGAACTATTCCTTTTGAGATAAGTTGGTGTGAGAGTTGATGGTTGTTTGTCTCTATGCACCCCACCTTCTGCCCAATGTCAGGTACAAATTGGGTGAAACTGATATTTATCTTGGGTCACACAGTTGGTGTAGTGGTTAGCACTCTTGCCTTTGAAGTGAGAAGACCTGGGTTTGCGACCCGGTAAGAACAAGGTCCTTTCTGCATGGAGTTTGCGTGTTCTCCCCATGTGCGCATGGGTTTTTCTCTGGTTTCCTCCCAAAGTCCACAAACATGTAATATGGGGATTAGGTAAATTAGACACTTTAAAATGACCATAGGTGTCAGTGTTTGTCTCCATGTCCCTGTGATGGACTGGTGATCTGTCCAGGCTGTCAACCCGTCTTTCGCCCTATGTCAGCTGAGATTGGCACAGAATCCCCCGCGTGTACCCTCATGTTGAGGATAAAGCGGTAAATGATGGATGGATGATATTTATCTTTGAAGGGTTTTTCTTGCTGGCTGCAGATAAAAAAAGGCCATCAAAATACTGCCTCCAGAAAAATTGCCCCACTATAGATACTTTTGGTTAATATTGTAAAACAGTCACATGCTCAGAGCAAATGACTTATTCAGTATGACTTCAAAAAGATTTGGGTGTAAAACGGTGGCAATGTTTACTGAGACAGTCTGTGATGAAGCCTCTTGACACCCTGAAGCTTTCCAGCCAAATGGTTGACATTTGATAAACATTTAACATGATAACTGTGTGATATTTGTGCAGATCTGTGAGAAAGTCAAAGCAAACCTCTTGAGAAATGACCCACTTTGCTTTTCTCTTCTCTCTCTCTCTCTGTCTCAGGGTTTCCACTATCCCCTCTTCATGACGTTGACTCACCTCACCGTCATTTTCTGCCTGTCTGCTTTGACGCGGCGGGCCATGCACTGCTGGACAGGGAAACCCCGCGTCATTCTGAACTGGACAGATTACCTCCTGAAAGTGGCACCGACTGGTGAGTGAGAGCCCAGGGACTGACCGTTACCTCTTTACCAGGGATTTTATCACACACTGTGATGAAAAGCACTCAAAATAAGTTGCATTTTGATTGGCGGGATCATTGTGAATTGGGAAAATCAATTAATTTAAAATACTGTTAAGCTTGCCAACATGCAATCCCACTCAATCATCACTAAGTAGCCCCCAGTATCCCCATTGCAATGCTAAAATAAACAAATAAGTTAAAGTTTTCTGCCCCAAAGTGGTAGTTTACACTGTGCAGGATATTGGATTATTGATTAATTGTGAATATCAAATAAAGAAATCTTTCTTTCCAAAGTCCATTGAGATAAATCATAACCAGTGTGATAGTTTGAAGATAAGATAATCCTTTATAAGTCCAACCATGGGATAATGTATGTAAGGTAATCAAACCAATCACATAATAAACAAAAGTAAACTTTACTTTTCTTCACAGAGCTACAAACAGGTTTGACTTCCACATGTCCACATAAGCTCGTGTTGGGACTTTAATTTAGTTACAGACGGAAACCAGTTTAAAGCCCAACAGCTCTACAGTTATTGAGTCACTATTTACATTATTTACAAACTTTTCACCATATTATTTATTTAGTGTAATGTGTTTTTTGTCATGTAAAAGCTCTTTATTCTCGGTCTGTCTGTCTGTCTGTCTGTCTGTCTGTCTGTCTCTCTCTCTCACACAGCCTTGGCCACAGCTCTGGACATTGGACTTTCCAACTGGAGTTTACTCTTCATCACCATTAGCTTGTAAGTTTGTGGCTTTTTGCAACATGTGACCTCAGTGGTGTGAATCGAAGCGTATGAGTGATGTTGTTTGTTGTGTTTGTTTTTAAAGGTACACCATGACCAAGTCCACAGCAGTGCTCTTTATCCTCTTTTTCTCCCTGGCGTTTAAACTAGAGGAGTCGGTGAGTTACTGTCATTAGTTTTTTTGCTTTATCTCGCTGTTAAAACAATCTTCCTGACTGGAAACTAAAGTTTGTTATCCGCTTTATCTCCCAAACCAAAGTCCATAGAGAAAAGCAGCATTTTTAGCTCACAGGAACGCAGGAGCTGCTGGTCTACTGCTGCCTTATGTGCTCAGTTTTTTGTCACTCAGATCAATTTAAATGAAGGATTTCAAACACTGAAGTCACAAAATAACACAGATGAACTTACTGATGGAGACGGCGGTGGATCAACAGCTCCCGTGTGCTGTGATGCTTTGGTGTGGAAGAAAGTGGCAAACACATTCTTAAGATATTGTGACTTAAGCCAGCATATATTTTATCAAGTGAGCATTTTGTTAAGTGGCTGTTGTTCCTTGTGTTTTTCCAGCAATGGTGCATTTTTGGATGCGTCCAGTTTGAAAAGCCTGCACTATCACTTTAATTGAAGTTTAAGTTTCGTCTCGATCTATGCTCATAAACACAAAATAGACTCCGTATGCAAGCGAGCAAGCGGCTCTGCTTTCTGGACTCAACAGTCAAACCCAAAAGAGCTAGTGCCCATTGCAACAGAGGATGTGTCATTTTGGAATCTGTCTGTCTGTCATTTGTTGCCGTTTCTCACAGATTCTCTGTCTCTTGTCAGAACCCATTCCTGATCGTGGTGGTCCTGCTGATCTCCAGCGGTCTGTTTATGTTTACGTACGAGTCGACCCAGTTCAACCTGGAGGGATTCGTCATGGTGTTGCTGGCGTCCTTCATAGGCGGGATCCGCTGGACCCTCACCCAGATCCTCATGCAGAAGTCCGAGCTGGGTCAGTGTTGTAGGAGCTCAGTTGTTGTCAGACCACAAGGAAACTGATTGTGACATTTAGAGGCAGTTGCTGCTGAAATATCCCTCACCTCAAAGGGATATTTGCCTCAAAACTAACGATGGTTTTTGTTTTTATTTAACTTTGTATTTCACGTTGTTTTGTTTCCTGCAGGTCTTCAGAACCCCATCGACGCCATGTTCCACCTTCAGCCGCTCATGTTCTTTGGCCTCTTTCCTCTCTTCCTGTTTAATGAAGGTGAGACGCACTTAAGTCTTTATTATCCGTACTCTGTCCATATATATGTATATATATATATATATATATGTATATATATGTGTGTGTGTGTATATATATATATATATATATATATATATATATATATATATGTATATGCTGTAATAAGCCCTGTGAATTGTGTGCACTGTGACAGACGTGTCTTCTCTCTTACATTTCAGGCAGAACAGCCGACATAACAAGTAGCTGCAGATCAAATATTTTCTCATTAGCTCTATTTTCTTATTTTGACGCTCCAATAAATCAGTCATGATGTGGGTTTTAGTCGGTGGTGACGAGGGCGAAACCAGAGTCAGCGCTTTTCTCTGCCCCATTTTTAATTACATTACTCTCAGAGCTGTTTTATTATTATGCACACATGGCAAATCCAGAGAGGCTTGACGCTGCCTGCCAAAGATCTGACACTGATAAGATGCCCCACTCTGTCACCGTATACAAGTAAACCTTTGTCGGATCAAGCAGTGCGACGTGGTCTTGATCTGAGCAACAATGTAAGCATCGGGGTTCAGAAACGGAAACCTCTGAAATGTTGTTTGACGTGTTCTGTTCTCTGTTCTCTGGTCCGTGCCCCGCAGGTGTGAGCATCAGTACCTCAGAGAAGTTGTTTCGAGTGACCGAGCTCTCGCCTCTCCTGTACTCGCTCTGCACACTGAGCATCGGCGGCATGCTGGCCTTCGGTTTAGGCTTCTCGGAGTTCCTGCTCGTCTCCCGGACTTCCAGCCTCACTCTTTCTATAGCAGGGATCTTTAAGGTGCTTTTTTTCACTTCACAATACGTCCACATGCCGTTTGCATGTAGTGCCTGTTTTGGTGCCGACCAAAAGCGAATGTCCTCCCTCCTCTGGGTTTTGTTTTTGTTGTGTAATGAGCATTCCAGCTGTGTAGCGCCTCTAAGCACGGCAGCGCTCTGGTCTTGTTCAGACTCATCCGCCGAACATCATCATTATCTTTTGTTTCATTCTTTTCATCCAAGCATCACGGTAACTCCATTGTCATTGTGCAGTACAACGGAGTATAAAAAGTCATTAAATATGAATAAAACCTCAGTAAATACCGACCTGTTGAACACATGCCTGTTGTGTTGCCCTGTAGGAGGTGTGCACTCTGCTTTTGGCCGCGTCTGTGATGGGAGACAAAATGAACGCGCTGAACTGGCTGGGATTCACCGTGTGCCTCTGTGGCATTTCACTGCACGTGGCACTCAAGACGTATTATTCCAAAAGTAAGTGTGTGTGTGTGTGTGTAAGGGCGTCCTTCTGTCAGTGGACAATATGTCGATGTCTTCTGTCAATACTGTGACATGAGACAAGACTAAGTCTTAGATTTTGGTCAGAATGTGTCTGTGAGGACGTTTCCTGCTTTTTAAAGGCTGTTGCATCTTCACCTCCTTTTCCGCTAACGGACAGTAGGGGGCAGTGGAGACAGCCCTCAATCCTCCAGCAACAACACGTTTATTTAACCATCACAATGACACAATGAAGCTGTGAAATGAACCCTGGATTTCTGTCTGAACCCGTGCCAAAATGTGACAAATGTCCATCAGTGTTCGTCAAACCTGGAAATGATGATGTTCTCAAATGTCTTGTTTTTGTCCACAAACCAAAATAATCCAGTTTGAATGATTTCTTTGTTTTATGGAGCAAAGAAAACAGAAAATATTCACATTTAAGAAGATGAAACGATCAGAAATCTTGTTTTAATTATGAAAAAAGCTTCAAACCGATTCATCAATGATCAAAATAGTTGTCGATTAATTTAGTGATCGATTAATAGTTTAGTAAGAGTAATTGTTCAGCTCTAGTTGCCATAATCTGAACCCCAACTATAATGGCAATTATGGTTTCTGGCCAAGCAGGTGCACCATCTGTCTTCAATGGACCAGATTATAATTTGAAATGTCTTTTGAAGGTTATTATAAATCAACATAATGTTTATGCATGGGTAAAGTTACACTTTATGTTGTTTTCAGTCCATAGAGAAGTTTAAAACCACAACTACCTGACTGCTCTTCTCAACTTCTTTTCAAATGAATTGATATTTATTATGATAATAAGTAAGTATATAAGTATTATAAGTAAAAAGAAAAAGGAAATCCTGCAAACTCGTTTGACAATGCCTTGAATGAAAAGGATGTCATTAAATGATTTTCTACATCAGGCGTGTCCAAAGTCCGGCCCGTGGGCCAATCGTGGCCCTCGGTCAGATTTTCTACGGCCTGGTCAATCCGAATAAAAAACAGTAAGGTAGGATTTTAAAAAAAACCAAAAAAAACCTCCTTTCACTCCTGCGCGGCTTAGATTTGGTTACATTTAATTGTGAATTGTGACAATGAAAATAAATGTATTTGTAACTTTTAGTGTTAAAGGGAACATTGGCCCCAGGAAATCTCACATGATCAAATCTGGCCTCCCCTGTTCCAGATTCTGTTGACCACTCGTAGCAGCAGCCCTACTCACAAAATGACTGTGATCATGTTCATGCTTTGACGTGACATTTTCCTGCGATTTCTCCGACAGATAAGGTCCCGTCTGTGCGGCAGCTGAGCAGCAGGAGCCCGGAGCTCGAGCTGCCGCTGCTGCAGCTGAGCAGATACGACGCCGAGGATTCAGCCGCCGGTGGATACGGCGACGAGGAGGAAATCACTCTGCACTGACGTCACGGAGTACGGAGTACGGCCTTCTTCTTGACTCCTGTTGTCATTCCACACGTTTTCCGTCGGACGACCAAATGAACTGCGAGTGCGTGAAAGAACACAGCTCGGGACACACTGCCTCAAAAGAGAGGGAGCCGCCCTCTCTTTAGCTCTTTACTTCCACTGATTTGTCTCTTCAGGAAAGTATAAGCTGTACATTAACCGTGGACTTTGAACCTGACACACGTTTGTGTGGTTTCTGCCTTAAGGGCCTCTCTCTGAAGTGTTACTAACACATGCAGCTGTCAGACTGTGATGGATGGGGAGAGGAAATTTACAGCTTAAAATGACACCTTGAATTATTGAGGGTCATATTTTCTTTTGCTATTTACCTTCACTGTGTGATGTCTAAACACACACGTATACGGGTACATGTCACTAACTGTGTCCCCACAGAATCAGCTGTTGGGAGACAGAGAGCTCATCTGCAGGTTCATTTTCTCCACAAATCATAACTGCTTGGTCAAAAAAGAAGAAAAGAATCATCACAACGAAACCTAAAGCCTTAATATTCATCATGGAGAGTTTTTTGCAACCAAAATTGTCCCAAAACTCAAGAATATTTGAGAAATAAAGTAGCAGATGCTCCCTCTTGTCACGGTTGCTCACATGACTGAATGATTATCACAGTTTTTTGTTCGGTAAACAATTATCCGTCTCAAATGCTACTTTCACATCTTCTTGATGTCAATTTTGTTATTCATGTTCCCATTTTAGAGGAATTTAGACCCTAAAGTTTTGTATCAGTGGAAATCCACGTGATTGACGCCTGGTACAATCCCGATAGGTGACACCGCTGAACTTCCACTTGTAAACCCTCGACATGGGGCGGACCAAATCATAATTCTGGAGGCTTTCAATGGGAGTTCAGATCATTAGGGGGTGACGTCAAGACCGGTTTCCACATAATTGGTGCTGGCTGAGGAACCAGCTTGAATCATGGCTGCCAGTGGGGACGTAAGGACAAACTGAATTTTAACCACTTCATATCTCAGAATATGTTTTGCCAACATTTAACAGCCTTTTATGACTGAAAATGGAGGTCTGTGTCGCTCTGTAAACCGCTCACTCTGTGCACCAGAGTCTACTGAGAAACTCAGCGATTTTCAGAGATCTTTATAGAGTTGTTGGTCACCAGTGACTTCACACGTGTTATTTGGCAATTTCGGCATTTTAAGTCCTTGAATCTGGTTTACCCGATCCGACACAAACTTACCAAACAAGGCAGCAGTAGACCAGCAACACAAGATAAAAATGCTGATTTTCTCTGTGGAAACTTCACTTTCCAGTCAGAAAAGCCTGTGATAAAGTGTAAATCACGTTCTTTAGATATCGTAGAAAGAAGCCAGCATAGATGGGTGTTGGCTTTAATCTGTTTTTCAGACATGTCTTCATGTCTTTAGTCCCTGGTCTCACTCAGCACTGACTATGTGTTTGCACCACATTCAGCTCTCCCTTTAAGCCTTATCCATGGCTGATGCCATGAATGAAGTCTGGGTGTACATGTCCTAACATTTGGACCTGGTTTTTAATCACAGTCAAAAACAATGAGTAGCTTCTTCAGAGGTGAGGATTTTAATGAGTTTACAAATGAACGGGTCAGCAGCTACAGAGACGTCAAACCAACTGTACCTTGATGTGCCTTCTTAATGTCTTAAAAGAGCTATTTTCATAATGCGTTATTATTTAAATCTGTGAGGATGTCGCTGAATTAATTCAGTTTTAAGCCATTTGTGCTAGGATTTTCTGTAAAAATGCAGCGTTGTTGTAATGAAGTTAAAAAGATTAAAGTGTGGAGCACACTGTCTGTGTCCATGAGTTCACATGTGTTTGTTACACTCTCCAGTGTCGCCAGTAGAGGTCACTAATGGGACCCTTTTGATTATTTGGGTGTAAATTATCAAAATAATGTTGGTTAAGTTTAATTTTCTACAATTGTTTTTCCAGTTGAACCCGATGGTCGTGGTTCCAAAACAAAACCACATTGAGAGTGTTTGGAAAAGTATGAATATGTTGTGTTTATGTTGTCTATTTTTCCTTTGAACACATTTATGTGTTCCCACAATGTGAGGAAGGAGAATTGTCTCTGTAGAACCTGACTTTCCACCAAGGGCCCGAGTCCATCCTGGTACGTACGACAGGGTTCACATTACCGTAACTGCTCGACCGTGATGTGTAGAACATTAAAGAGGCCATAGTGTGGTCCTATCTCACTTATATATGAGATATGGAGGTGTACTTACTAACATGAAGTGGTTTTTATGATCAAAAACCTCCTAGTCGCTGCAAACGGCTGATGTAAATGTCTCAGCCGCGCTGTTTCAGACCAAAACCACACCCACAGAACACGGACTGTCTTGTGATTGGCCAGTTACCTGGAAGTGACATCATTGGCACGTCAGCTCTCAGACCCGCAGCTCCGGGGTCACCGGATGTGCCCGGACTCTAGTCCTAGAGGACTAGGAGGCGCTGCTGTTTAGAGGAGTGGTGAAATTCACCAGTGACGTTATTAGTCAACAGAAGTGCCATTCCGCTTCGTAGAGCTTAGGAAAACAATCAAACCCTGCGCTCTCAGCAGTGGCTGAACTGATTGTTATGGACTTTTAGGGCTTCATAGACGAGGTAATGACGCAGATACACACAAAAACGCAGCCGTAATTGGCACTTAGCAGTAGAAGATGGATGGATACCAAAAAAGCAGAGAAATAGAGCTTTAATCACGCCCATATACTATACTTATTGTACTTACTGTAATTATGCTAGATCCTCAGGACTTCTGTTGGAAACGACCGTCCAATCACAGACGAGATTCACCAGCTCCACATTCACACGTTTGTGACATCAGCTTCTCAGTAAACGGTTGAATAAATAACACTTGTGGCTCAGAGCGAGGACTTGTGGCGTATTTCCACTCGCCTCCACACACGCATCAAATCTGAATCAAATCAATCAAAAAACAATATTCTGACAATATTTTAGATCTCACAAATCATGTTTCCAGGGGAGCTCATGTCTCATTAAGGGGGGCTGAGACCCACCTGGCTCCCCTGTAGTTCGCACCATGCCTGTCAGGTTGTCAGCAGGTTTTTTGGGGGAGGGGGCCTTTCAGTTTGGAGCCCCCAGAAACCGTCCTGCTGTGGTTACCTGCGCCCCTGGTTGTCCTCCGCAGCGTCACGCCCATGCCTGAGCGGCGGGAGGAGGGCGCTGCTTCTCAGGTTACAGCCCGAGGTGAAGCCGTGAAGAGCGGCGCTGAGACTGCTCAGAAGAGCGGATACTGAACCTCCGGTATGTTGAGTGGAGTCTGTGTGAAGGACTAAGCAGCAGCTCAGGTAAGAGCTCACCTGAGCGAGCCTTCAACTCTTTCACTTTCACCTCAAAAATCGATTCATCTGTCGGTGATTTTCACCATCAATCGGTCGTTCGAGCCATAAAATGTTGAAAAAGGTTGATTTATGTTTCCCAAACTTTGAAATGAGGACGTTCTTAAATGTCTCGTTTTGTCCACAAACCGACATTATGATTTATTTAGTTAAATGGAGCAAAAAACAGATAATATTCAACATCAAGAAGGCTTACACATTCAGAGAAGTTGTTAAAATTATTTACTCATTGTTTGTTAAATGTTACGTTTATAAAAAAGAATTGGCGATTCAATTTGTAATCAATTCCTTATCAATTAGTCGACACCAAGCATTGCAGCCCCGATTATTTACAACTTTAATAATTGGTCGTAATAAAGACGTATTGGACGTATATACATATACATATATGTATATGTATATATATATACATATACATATATGTATATGTATATATATATGAACAAAGGGTAATTTCCATAAATCAACTAACAAAACAACAGTCAAGCTGAGATTGATTATATTTACAAGAAAATGTTCTTTAAACACTAAAAATTGCCTAATATTTTTTTAGAAATATTATTTATTCTTCACTGTGAAAATGAGACCCTGTGTCTTAATGGGATAACTGGTACAAACAAAGGTTAAATCAAGTAAAAAGTGCTGGGTTAAGTGTCTTCTTTGCTCCATTTACAACAGAGAAATCGTTCAAATTGAATAATTTTGGTTTGTGGATGAAACGAGACATTGGAGAACATCATGATTTCCAGGTTTGATAAAAACACTGATCAACATTTTAAACTGGATTCATGGAGAAAACAATCGACAGATGAATCGATCATGAAAATAAAGTGATTTTAAAATCTAACGTCCAGGGCAGTGTCACACATGTCTGGTTTGTTCTGTGGTGCACGGCCTGCACATGTGGCTGATTTGTGATGATCATTGTTTCCTGGTGAGATCACTGCACGAAACAGGAGAGGCATTGATGAAAGGATGGAACGATATTAACTCTGAGAACACTTGAGTTCGATTGACAAATGGTGTGTATGTGTGTGTGTAAGTGCAGTGTGAAAATGTGTAAAGGAGAAATGATTAATCCACTGTATAGCACTTCAACATAGTGACCCATTCATTCAGTCAAAGCTAATTCTCATGAGACGATGAATGGAAGTTAAACGCTGATGTTTTCTGCGTAGAAATCTCTAGAAGTGGAAAATCTACCGTCCTCCACCGACATCGCATAACAACACCCACCTTTTCCTCTGGGTCAGGCAGACAGGCAGGTATGCATGACATACACAGCTCAGGTATAAAAATTCGACTTGGCAACACTCAGGCATGCAGGTACATGTGAAACATGAGAGGAAATACAAAAAGAAAGAAGGGCAACACGGTCACGTCACGTGTACGTGAGTGTTCTGGAGCCTGGAGGCGGACTGGAAGTTCAGTGGTGGCCTGACCAAACATGACATACAGCAGGGTTCAGCAAGGAAAGCTTTTTGTTTGTAAGCGTTTCAAACTTCCGATCTTCATCGGGCAAATTGGCTTCAAACGTCTTCAGTCAGAAAAAACAAAAACAAAAACCCACGTTCGCTGCCTCGGGCTAACAATAATGTGCACGCTGTCTTATGAAGACAAATGTGTGTGAGACACGTACTTGTACTTTATGTAAGTCGTTATTTTACGGACATTTACTCCCCACACTTGGCCGTCTCCATGACAACAGGAGTGTTGTTATTTTTATTTTTCAATCCAAACATTTAGTTTTACGTTAACTGTCAATTCTAGCAACATAATCTATTTGAAGATAAGCAAATAGTTTAAAATCAGATTTGTTAAATCAATCATCTGCCGGGGCCAGATAGTGAGGCTGGCGGGGCCAGTTTTGGCCCATGGGCCACTAATTGCTGACCACTGACATAGTACAGTATGTTTTCATCAAATGATGGCTGGAACGTACATTTGTATTTTAAAGACTTGAACCTCACCATGCCGTTATGTTAAAGGCATTTTTAAGCTTAAAAGAGGATTTTTTTATTGATTAGCATGTTGCTGGGCTGCAACTAACAATTCTTTTCCATAATGGATGAATGTGTTGTCCACAAAATGTGAGAAAACTTCATCGCAAATTTCTTAAATGTCTTTTATTTTGTTTGAATGATTTCTTTGTTGTATAAAATGTTCACCTTTTAAGACGCTGAACAACAGGAGGAAGCTCTAACAGCTTTGAACTACAATCACTTCTACGTTAAAACAGAGAAGCAATTCATTTAAATGATATGGTCGGAAACCTTTCGTGCGTCCTGTGCTGGATTCTAAGGTGTGATACCCTGCTAAGGTTCTAGTGTATGAACTATGAAGCTGGACAATAGCCCAGTGATTTGAAAGGTTTTTAGCTGCAGTACACAACTTCACCCCTAGATGCCACTGAATCCTACACACTGTTTATTTTTTCTTTTGACATTTTCTTGAATTCTGTGAAAAATAAAACTGAGATCATTTTGAAAAGTACACAAGTACCAACATCTGTGAACGTGTGATCCAGAAGTGAGTGTTTGTTTGTGAACCTGAACCCCTCCCATGTTACTTTTCTCTTGCCCGGTCACTGGTCTGAAAGTGTTTGTGTAACAGCTGAACCACCTCTCAGTTAATTATGGTGTTGAACACTGTTCCTATTCACAGAAAACGCATTGTTTCTGCCCACACAGTCCAGTTGGACTGACCGTCTCAGACAGAGGCGTGTGTGGTACTTTTATGACCTTTATGTGTGTGTGTGTGTTATTAGCTGTGTGAAGTTTGACGTGTGTAATGGGCTCTCCCTCTGAAGCACCTGTATTCACCTGAGTCAGCCATAAAAAAGAAAACAGTTCCCATGGGAAAAAGGCGACCTCCTGATGTGTTGAGATTGTTTTCTGACCAGCTGATTGATTAACAGATTTCTTAGGGTAGCTTCACCAATCAATAATTCCACAACTTTCATAATCCAGCACCATTTCACCTCCTCTGGACTCTGTTTGGCGTAAAGAGAGACTTTGACCAATCACAGGACAGTACACAGAGAGCGGCCACTCCCATAGGCTGTTCTACTACAACTGCTACTCTGCAGTTGAATAAATGCTAATCCAATACCGATAATCAGAAACTGGAATACCAGTCATTTTAGACCATTTATGAACGTATGACGCTGTTCATGCCGAGTCATTTCAAAGACACAATTCTCCAACTGTGTAACAAATATTATTCTCCAAAAAAGAACAAATCAACAGCCCAAAACATGACTCAGCTAAAACGTATGTGATGATGTATAGGATTTCCGATCCAGTGATTTTGACCAGTATCAGACCAATACCGATACTAATCGATACCGATTCCATCCCTAAATCCTATGGGGATGTTCCAATATTAAACTTATTACTGGTTCAACACTGGTTAAAAAATCACTGGATGTGATATGGGAAAGAGAGGAATAGAAAAGCCGATACACTGTGACTTTGGGAAACAAAGTATAAAGAATAAATAAATAACACATGTCTTTGTTTCATGTGTCAGGGCTCCACCTGTCTCATGTCTCCTCACCTCCTCGCCTCATCCTCATCCTCATCCTCATCATCACCACCGTCCTGGCTAATGCTGTGTTTCCTGCTCAGTGTCCTGCTGCTGCTGCTGTCCCCAGGGGTCCAGGGCCAAGGTAGAGTGACATTTCAACCGCAATGTTGTTGTTGGAGACAAATGACTGTGTTTTACAATGAAAGGTGCTGTCAATCACTCTAAACAGCTGATCTGTGGGGCACTAGATGGATGAATTTATAATGACCATTTCATTACTTTATTAACACATGTGATGATTGTTACTGTCCGACACATCGATGCTGTACGTACATGTAGGTAATTACATAAAAGAAGACTCAGAAATACTGGGAGAAGTTTTCTGAAACACACAGAGAGGGATCCATGTGGATCTGATCGGCTTAATCAGCATTTGTTTATGGTTAAAAGTTACGCACTGCGGTTTTTATTTTGGATGAATGCGTCTGCCAAACAACCACATAAATCTTTCCCCCCACAGAGTCATGAAGCAGAAAACACACCACAGTGTCTAAATGTGGCGTGTGCTCCACTGAGCTTCAGGAAAAGTGCTTTCTGTTGGTGGTCTGTTTGACCTTTTCACCCAGTCTCCTTAAATCCATATTAGACCCACACTGATCCCTGACCAGGCAGTAAAAAAGCTCCATTGAGTGCTAAAGTTGATGTCTACGCTCCTTTGTCTTCTTTGCTTCCTTTCCCCTCGTTTCCCCCTCCACTTCCTCTCCATCTATCCCCCCACCACATGGTACACACAGAACCCCGAAACAGTTCACGTCTGTGACGTTCCTCTGACATGACCTACGCGACCTTCTCGTCGCCGTCCAGCGTCCTGTTCCCGTCTCTGAGGACAGGGCCGGGCTTTGATGGATGAGCAGCTGGAGGGAGCGATGGACGGAGGGCGAGAGGAGAGACACATGAAAGACGCTGCTTGTTAGGAAACCACTGCTGGAAATTATGCAGATGAAGTTGAAACAAGAGCTGGATTTGACTTTGGGAGAAGGAAGCCAACGGGCTCTTCCTTTGATCTCTGAAACGCGAGCGTCATCAACATCTCCTCTTTCTTTGTCTTCCTGACCCACTTTCTTGACGTGGACAACATTTCTTTCTCCTCCTTGTTTCTGTGAATGTCAAGGTCGTCTGAAGCTGACGGTCCTGTCTGAGGACAGACTGCAGATGAAATGGAAGGAGGCTGATGGACCAGTGCAGGGCTACAAGGTCCGAGTGAAGCCCATCTCAGGTGAGACAGTCCAGCCTGTACTGAAACGTGACTTTGTGTTTTTACTGGATAATAATAATATACTCTATCTTATATCTAATGGCCCTTTTCCACTGTGAGAGTATCTCGACAATCTCAACATAACAACTTTAACAACTGGTAAATTTAGCTCAAATTGAGATGATATTTTAGTAGAAGTTTGAGGAAATGTCGGTGAAAGTGTGCTTTGTTTCTTTGTCGAGGTTTTTCTTCAGCATCACAAATGCTTTCAATTCTAAAACTGAGTCGGCTCTTTGTTACACTTTAACTTCCTTGAGAATCAACGTTTTGTCGGAGATGATAGAGAAGAGGAAACTTTCCCAGAAGTTTCTTTTTAATTCCTGATATTGAGGAAACATGATGGTTTCATTAGCAATGCTGTGTGTGTGTGTGGCATGTGTTGCATTGTGAACTCATGAAAGCATGAAAACTCAGCTCTGCTGAGAAATGAAACCTCCTGCTTAGTCATGATTTTTTTTTTTTTAAACAGCGATAAATAAATGTCACGGGACGACAGGAACCGTGACTTCTCTCAATCACCCAAGAAACACTTATCTTCATCTTCTTCTCCTTCTCCTTCTCCTTCTTCTTCTTCTTCTTCTTCTTCTTCTTCTTCTTCTTCTCCTTCTTCTTCTCCTTCCAGAGGTTCCTCAGCCGGAGCTGATGCTGACGACCACGCGGGGCAGAGCGACCGTGGCAGGACTGGACTCCAGTCAGGAATATGCCCTCCAAGTGCTCGTGCTCAACGGAACCACGGAGAAACTTCTGGCAAAGAGAAGATTCACCAGTAAGACACGCGTGACTCGTGGCTCAGGTTAATGTATGAGCTTCTGAGAGAAGGAGCTGAGTTCACTACTGTCACTGAAATCATGGCTAAACCTACGTCAGCTTAATTCTACCATGTTTATCTCATTTATTTCACCATGAAACTACATTTCCTGAGTGGAAACTTTAAAAACAACAACAAACCAAAGTCTTCATGGCTCACATGAGCTTTTTAATCATTTATTTAGATTTGCCTGAACGACACAAACTTACCAAAGCGAGGCAGCAGTGGACACAGCAGCTCTCATGTCTCCACAAGCTAAAAACAGTCATTTCTCAGTGGGCTTTGGTGCGAGACGGTCTGTCAGCGATTAACCAGCTTTGAACATGGAGATAAAGCAACAAGTACATTCTTAACATATCACAGACTTACCTGAGAGAACATTTTATTTGGTCTTTCTTTCTCAAGCTGTTTCCTAATGTAAAATTCACAGATCTGTACATTTACTTGACTACATTTCCTATAACTGTCTTTGTTTAGTAATGGTCTGTATTTATATCTCTTTTCCAGTCTTGAAGATACTTGTACTTTTACTCAAGTATCCCTTTAAAGTACTTCATACTGAGTGTTGTTGATAATTGTGATAATACTTGGTAGGAAAACTTCTATCAAACATTTTTTAGTGACCCCCAACAAATATCCTGCGTCCCATCTGTGGGTCCAAACCCAGTGTTTGGGAACCACCGCTCTGTGGTTCCTCATGACCTGGAATGCTTCACATTTTTATATGTGTGGGTTTGAGTCATGATGGGATGCACAACAGTGACACGCTGAGATAAAAAGAAACAGTGCTTCTTCATCCCTGCTGCTCGCTCCGTGTGTGCTGGGACACATGTTTAACATTCACTCTCTCACACACACACACACACACACAGTCAGGCTGTAATGTGTGCACTTACATGTTACATGAGATAAGCATGTCCCAGGGACCAGCACGGGCTCCTGCGCGGCTCACACAGGAAACCTCGGCAGCAAAATGACACGTTTGTGAAGCAGCGTTTAAACGTGTGTGTGTTAGCAGACGGCTTTATCCTCCACATGAGGGTCGCTGTGCCAATCTCAGCTGACACAGAGCGACAGGCGGGCGGGCGGTCAGGCGGTCACACCCTGGACACACAAACAACTGTCCACTGTCATGAAAGAGAGACAAAGCCGCGGCCTTCTTGCTTCAAAGGCAGGAGTGCTAACCACTGCACCCTCCGTGTGGCCTCCTTCACTGTTGTTGTCCACAGCCGTGACAGTGGGTGTTTGTCACAGTCATGATCACAGATATGCAGATGCAGCCTCGGGGCTTGGTTTTCATGGTGATAGTGGGTTACTGTGTCGAGTCAGACGTGTGCAGACGTGCCGCTGACACTCACAGAGACCCTCACAGAGACCCGGCGGCTGTCCTGCAGGATGAGTGATGGCAGTGTGGGAATTCCTGGCAGGTACGGCTTCAGCTGCCTTCACCGCCCTCACAACTTATTTTGAGCAGCGTCCGTTCGTCACGTTGTTGAAATAGTTGTGTCGGAAATTTCACCCTCAATTTGCTGCCGTGACTGCAGTAATCCTTTCACTCCAGGCGAGGATTAGTCAGGAAGACGAGGTGTGTTTTTCGTTCAAGTCTTGCATTGTTCCTGGTTGTTGTTTCTTCTGTGATATTATGGGATGTACGTTTCCCTGAGATCCAGCATTATGGATGAACAGCTTTATGGAACAGCCTTGAGACGTTCCCTGTCTTCCAGTGGACAGTCTACGGGAGGAGGAAATGATCCGCAGCGGGAGCCGAGAGCAGCGGAAGAAGACGCTGGTGGGCGGGTCGGGGTCAGGAGACCTGGACGATGCAACAGAGGCTCTGATGGGTCAGCCGACAGTTCTCTATCCCACCGCCAGCACCACCAGCACCACCAGCACCACCAGCACCGCCCCTACCACTGCAGGTACTGTAGATAATAACATGATGATTAATCATCAACTGTTTTTCATAATTGAAAATAGGTCAAATAATGCCACCACTGTGTGAGTGCTCAGGCCCTAGTAACACAATAGTAACACATACTGCAGTAGTTTAAAATACCCAGAGTCTGGATCGACAAAAGGATGATGGAGCAATTCAAGATAAACAAGGCAGTCACAGATGGCAGACTTCACGTCTCGTTCCAGATCACAAGGTTGCATGTTCAAATCCCGTCAAGGTCAAAACTCTAAAAAAAAGTTATTCTAACCACACACACACACAATACTTCACTCCCACTCTGTGGCCAAGTAATAAACGATGGTGTTGTGTTGTCTGACCCAGACAAAGATGGATCCTCTGGTTGAGTTAGAATTAGTTATATTTGCACACACACACACACTAATTACTGATACTCAATTTGACCTTTAACACACAGCTGTGGACATCGTTCATTGTTCAGTGATGTAAATCCTTTCCTCTTGACCATAAAGTTTGCTGTCGTCCACCCCAGATGGGACTCGAACCCACAATCCCTGGCTTAGGAGGCCAGTGCCTTATCCATTAGGCCACTGGGGCACACTCTGGCTGCAGTGTGTTGTCATTGTATCACAATCACAATCACATGCTGTTCTGAGTTCACACAAAAGGGATCCAGGTGTCATGTGACTTGTTTTTATGTGAGATACTGGACACAGACGTTTCCCCACAGTGACAATGACCTGTCAATCAATCTATGGACCTGCCCACCAACGTATGGGCAGGTATGGATTTACCTACACACATTTACCAACCCACCTAAGTATCTACCTGCAGTTCTACCAAAGCACAGACTTTGTTTTAAGCTGTTTTGAAAAGTTCTGCTTTGAAATAAGAACTCTGAAAAACATCCTCTGTCATTACAACGCTGACTCAGACGAATGACTCAGCGGAAATTCAGCCGACACACACCTACAACTGAGAGTTGTGATTGTACAACTTTAGCAGTAGTACACACACACATTTGTTGTTGTGTATCTTCTCTAGTAGATGTAATAAAGCAGTACTGCACAGTTTTTCTGCACCGCACCCCAGATGGGACTCGAACCCACAATCCCTGGCTTAGGAGGCCAGTGCCTTATCCATTAGGCCACTGGGGCACACTCTGGCTGTGTTTTGTTGTCATTATAGCACAATCACATGCCTGCCATACTTACCATAGAAATATGTATAATTATGTTTGTTTGGCCTTGATATTATCTTGTCTTTCGTACATTATTGAGGCTGAAATCACCTTTAATACCAAAGCATCCTCATAACCCACATACTCGACTGGTCAGACGACTGTAATGTAATCAACAATCTTCATTTAAGAATCTTAAAAGATCGTAAGTCTCATTGTAATCATGAAAAAAGCTTCAAACCGATTAATCGATTATCAAAATAGTTGTTGATTAATTTAGTCATTGATTAATAATCGATTCATCAAATGTAATAATAAGGAAATGTGGTTTTCTCTCACTTTTCCCTTTGATATCACACATTTCCTGTCTCGTTCAGCCTCAACTGGTCCCACACAAACATCCTTTGCTTATCTTAGTGGAACCTCACCCATGTGCTTGCTATTACAGTATGTCTCCTCTCCTCTCTCCTCTCTCCTCTCCTCTCTCCTCTCTCCTCTCCTCTCTCCCTCCCCTCCAGAGGCGACAGAAGCTCAGTCTGAGCTCCCCGACGAGGCCACAGAGAAAACTGGCAAAGAGAAGAGGAAGAGGAAGAAAGAGAAGGAGCGAGATCGGTCCAAGGTGGAGAACAAGGAGGAGCAAGGGACAACGCAGGGTAAAGCGTCTGAGGACAAACCGCAGAAGACGCCCTTCCCGACCCAGTCGGTCACAGGTAACCTCTAAAAACACAACATGAATAACTTAATAACTCACACTGAATCCAGACATATTAAAGATTATTCATAAATCATGACAAGATTCCTCTGAATCAGGACCAGAAAACTACTTTTTTTGTTTTTTTAGAAGAACCTACAAACAACATATGTGCACAAAAAATAAAGAAAACTTAGAAACAAAACAAAATACACAGGCACAGAAATGAATAATATAAATAACTGAAATGAATAATATCAGAAATATAATAAACACAGCCCTGTCAATCAATCCGAGCATCCAGTTCAGTCATTCAAGCATCCATGTTTAAGTCCTTTCATAAAACATATTCCATATTTTCCAAACGCTTGCTAGTCTCGTTTTACGTGGAAATAACTGATCCTTTAAAGGGCAACATTTGAAAGTCATTTTATTTCATTTACATTCTATTCAAACTAAATATACTAAGCATATTTACCTCTGTGTCAACAACTGAATACATTAGTACAAAAACAAGTACACAGACACTGTTAAATGGTAAAAAATGGTTGTCTCACCATTAATCGGCCGTTTCTGACTGTAATCTAAAGTTTGTAAACCTCTCGCTCTCCTGCACCAAAGCCCATAGAGAAAATAGCCTTTTTAGTTCACATGGAGACATGACCTGCTCCTCTACTGCTGTCCTGTTTGGCAAGTTTGTGTCACCGGAGATTTCCACAAACTCTGAAGTCACAACATAATACATTTGAACAATATAATGAGGCAGCAGTGGATCAACAGCTCCTGTGTGCTGTCGTGTAAAATCGCTGATTTTCTCTGTGGAGGAGGACGCTGTTTACAGAGCAGCACTAACTTCATCTTTCATCTGTCAGAAAAGTGAGATACTGTCCACGGACGCCTCACTCAGCCACGCTGAAAACAAAAGGAATTACCCCTCTAATAATCCCAAAACAGGATGGTGATAATTACGCAGGAAGTGAACGCGACCTGGTCAGTCATCATGAACATCCACGTCTCCTCTCAGGAGTTTAGGAACAAATGGCTCTGGAGCGCTAAGTGTTAGTTAGTCCGTGTGATGACAGGGTTCACAGAGGGAGGGAATAATGACAGAGCACACGGAACGCTCATGTTCATGTCTGCACTCATGTAAACGCAGGAAAAACCAGGAAAAACCCACGTGCTCTCTGATTTATAACCATGCTTTTCCCCGTCTACACTCTTTTATATATATGTATATATATAATAAACAGATTAGTGATGAAATAAAAGGAGAATGGAAGGACAGAGTGTGTGACTTCACATCTAATTTAAGTGCAAGCCAAGCACAGTTTTCTCCTCTTCACAAAAACTAACTGGACATTATGGACTAAAGACATTTCTTTACAAATGTAATGAAGCAAACACTAATTGACTAATTCACCATGATATTGTTACACACACGTCTTTACATTAGTCACTAGAGTACGCACAAATGTGCTCTTTGCTCCTGATATAGAAAGTCTGTTGTTTTCCTGACACCAACATGAAGAAAATGATAGTTAAACAAGTGTTGATGTCACATGTCTGTCTGTCTGTCTGTCTGTCTGTCTGTCCTGGTCCGTGTGTCTGTCTTAAGCAGGCCTGTCTCCACGGAAACCGTTTGAGTGTGACAGCGACGCGGCGGCGGAGATCGTGCTGCTGGTGGACGGCTCGTGGAGCATCGGACGCACCAACTTCAGACGCGTCAGAGACTTCCTCGAGGGCCTGGTCACGCCGTTCCACATCGGACCGGACCACATCCAGATCGGTGAGGACCCCGTATGTTTTACCCCATAGTGCTGTAGGTGAACACATGAACAATCAATTATCAGCCCTGTTATGTTACTGGCCACCTGTGCAGGGTGAGTGTGTGAGTGAGTGTGTGAGTGAGTGTGTGAGTGTGAGTGTGTGTTTGTGAGTGAGTGTGTGAGTGTGTGAGTGAGTGAGTGTGTGTGAGTGTGTGTGTGTGTGTGAGTGTGTGAGTGTGCGAGTGAGCGAGTGAGTGAGTGAGTGAGTGTGCGAGTGAGTGAGTGAGTGTGTGTGTGTGTGAGTGAGTGAGTGAGTGTGTGAGTGAGTGAGTGTGTGAGTGTGTGAGTGTCTGATTGAGTGTGTGTGAGTGAGTGAGTGTGTGAGTGAGTGTGTGTGTGTGTGTGAGTGTGTGAGTGAGTGAGTGAGTGTGTGAGTGAGTGTGTGAGTGAGTGAGTGTGTGAGTGAGTGTGTGTGAGTGTGTAAGTGAGCGAGTGTGTGAGTGAGTGTGTGAGTGAGTGAGTGAGTGTGTGTGTGTGAGTGAGTGAGTGTGTGAGTGAGTGTGTGAGTGAGTGAGTGAGTGTGTGTGAGTGAGTGAGTGAGTGAGTGTGTGAGTGAGTGAGTGTGTGAGTGAGTGTGTGAGTGTGTGTGTGTGTGTGAGTGAGCGAGTGAGTGTGTGAGCGAGTGAGTGAGTGTGAGAGAGAGAGTGAGTGTGTGAGTGTGTGAGCGAGTGTGTGTGTGAGTGAGTGAGTGTGTGAGTGCGAGTGTGTGAGTGAGTGAGTGTCTGAGTGAGTGTGTGAGTGAGTGAGTGAGTGAGTGTGTGAGTGAGTGAGTGTGTGAGTGTGCGAGTGAGCGAGTGTGTGAGTGAGTGAGCGAGTGTGTGTGTGAGTGAGTGAGTGAGTGAGTGAGTGAGTGATCGAGTGAGTGGGTGAGTGGGTGGGTGGGTGGATCGGTGGTTTTAATGATTTGAAATAAATACATGTAGAATCAGTCAAAGAAAAGCACATCTTTTTCATCATTGGTTCATTAGGTCATGTGATGCTACTTCAATACAGTGTGATTTGTATTTTATAAATTAGAGACAAATAGACAATAAGCACATGGACAGCATGTGGCCCACTCGTCCATATATATGGAAATGTATAGTTTATACAAATAAAATGAAAGTAATAATAAACTAGAGGTCTGAAAATGGGATGTCACACTGCGTTTCCACTCACTATTGATTTAGCAGCACAAACACGGAGGTTATGAGTAAAATAAGCCTTATAATAAACCTTGTTTCTGGGAAATGGTTCCTGTGCACTGTGCACTGTGTGTGTGTGTGTGTGTGTAAATATAAGACATTCTAAGATTTAGATGTTTAAAGTCAGTCACATGACTGAATTTCTCCGTTTGCTGTTTCTCCCTCATGTTTAGTGACTGTTGCTGTAGATGTGTACAGGATAGTTTCATAGTAACATGAGCTTAAAAAGAAGAACTGCCTTTGCTGAGCGTGTTCAGAGATCAGGGCAGCTGGTGGTATTTAAAACCATTTCCCTCCATCATCATCATCATCATCATCATATCACAAATAACACAAAACAGTTCTTAACTTTCAGTAACCAGTGATTGAACACCACTTATAATTCTTCCTCCTGGACTCTGTGTCTGCTCTGCAGTGCAGTTATATACATATTAACAAGAACAATGATGTTTTAAAATAAGGTTTTACTGACTTTTAGTGACAACAATAGTGCATCATTTGAAATAACTGAAATAATCATCAGCTGATGTGTGTTTGTCTCAGGTCTGACTCAGTACAGCGGAGACCCTCGCACCGAGTGGCATCTCAACAACTTCACCACCAAAGACCAGCTGCTGGAGGCGGTGAGGAACTTTAGATACAAGGGAGGAAACACGTTCACAGGTAAACACCCAGCACTCCCACAGACCGCCTTCAGCCACGCCCTCCTTTCTCCTCTGGTGTTTGACCGTGAGTCCGTGTCACAGGCCAGGCGCTGCTCCACGTCATGGAGGACAACATGAGGGAAGAGGCCGGAGCCAGGTCCGACACGCCGCTCTTCCTGGTCCTGTTGACCGATGGGAAGTCTCAGGATGACGCCATCGCCGCGGCGACCAAGCTAAAGAACGCCGGCGTGGAGATCGTCGCTGTAGGTAAGACTGAAACAGGTTTGTGTTTAGTTAGAGGGTGAGACAGTTAGAGGGTGAGACAGTGTCTTAACTGGACATCATTTAAGGCTTGGACACAGGATCACAAGAAAGTAATATGAGGGAGTATTTCCTGTAACATGGAGGAAGTGTGTAATCCACTCACCGTCCTGCACCAAAGTCCACAGAGAAGATCCATATTCTTTACATACAGCTTCTGTTAGTTCTCAGTCGTCCATTTTACTTCTTAATAATATTTTATAATTGTTTATAAACTTCTCAGGTGTGAAAAACGCAGATGAAGCTGAGTTGAGGCAGGTGGCGTCTGAGCCGGTGGACGCCAACGTCTACAACGTCAACGACTTCCCTCTGCTCAGTAAACTGGTGACGCGACTGGTCCACATCCTGTGTCGGAGGATCGAGGACCGAGGCATCACAAAACGTAATCGTCCTTCATCTGTCCGTGTCTCCACCTGCCCCTCCTCTCTTTTATCCACCAAGTGTAACCATTCTCCACGTCGTCTCCAGGAATGGAACCTGACCCCACAGTGGACCCAGTCCTCACCTACCCCAGTCCAAGTGACCTGCGCTTCTCTGAACTGGGCTCCAGAGAAGTGAAGCTCCACTGGACCAATCCTGCCAAAGCAGTGCAGCAATACAGAGTGGTTTACCACAGCGCAGAGGGCCAGAGACCACAAGAGGTCAGAACCCTGACCTCACACACATGCACGTTTCTCAATCACTAATAAGCAGAGTATTTAGACACTCATCTTTTAACTTTAATTGTGTGTTTGATTAAAGTAGTGTTTGTATTTCACCCCAGATGGGACTTGAACC